>NC_091155.1:49685289-49767789 GCF_040958095.1 Procambarus clarkii
GGACGAGGGGACGGTGGGGTGGGGAATGGTTAGGAGGACGAGGGGACAGTGGAGTGGGGGATGGTGGGGAGGACAATGGGATGTAGGAGGGAAGTAATGGTAGGGGGAGGACGAGGGAACGGGGGAGTGGGGAATGGTTGGCAGGACGAGGGGGCAGGGGGGAGTGAGGAATGGTTGAGAGGACGAAGGTACGAGGGAGGGGGGGATTGGTGGGGAGGACTGGGAGTTTTGATGGTTGCTGTGACTTAGCAATGCACATGTATTGCTGAGCCACAGCATTGCATGGCCGGGTGCAGCTAGTATAAAATATAACTAAAAAGTTTAGTTATGTACAGCTTCCGTGGTGTAGGGGTTAAGATGCTTTGCCTGGCATTCCGCGATCGCTTTGTCCTGGATAATAATAATAATAATAATAATAATAATAATAATAATGATAATAATAATAATAATAATAATAATAATAATAATAATAATAATAATAATAATAATAACAATAATAATAATAATAATAATAATAATAATAATTTATTTGCAAGAAGGTACAAAGTGTTAGTGTCATTAAATAAGATTGGTATTTTTACATTCATGCAAAGCCACTAGCTTGAATACCATTTCAGGCAGGTCCTTAAAGATGAAAGAGTACATTGTAGCAGTGTACCCTTTCAGATGTACAGTGTGAGTTTGAAGCACAAGGTAGGAAACTGTGAGAATGAAATTAGGTACTTTTTTTTAACTTTTGAACAGGGCATGGATTGGACAATTTTTTAATTCATCAGGGAGTGAGTTCCAAAGACTGGGCCATTTTATTATCACGGAATGTTTGCACAAGTTTAGTCTGACTCTGGGGATTTCAAAGAGATATTTATTTCTTGTGTGGTGCTCATAGGTTCTATTACATCTATCAAGGAAAAGTTTTAAAACAAGACTAGCATTTAGGAAACGAGGTTTTATGCGTGGTTTCCAGGAAACCAGGGTTTTTATAAACCAGGTTTTATACATGTAGATAGCACATGATAATGTGTGGACTGAGTGTATGTTTAGCATGTTAAGGGACTTAAATAGAGGGGCTGTGTGTTGTCTGAAGACTAGGGTTCGTTACAGTTCTGATAGCAGATTTTTGCCGAGTGATGATGGGCTTGAGGTAATTTGCAGTGGTTGAACCCCATGTACAGATAATGTATGAAAGATATGGATAGATTATTAGGTAGCATAATGGGAGGAAAGGAGAGAGGGGAACATAATTTCTGATTTTAAAAAGTATACCAACCGTTTTTTCTTTTTTTTTAGCTATGTGTTGTATGAGGGTGCTAAAGTTTAGTCCCTTGACTATGTATAAGCTAAGGAACTTCCCATCTACATATTCAAAGATTTAAGTAAGCGGGTTGAGTGCAGTCTGGGGGCCAGGGTTTGTTAATATTCCAATAGCAGATTTGTGTTGAGTAATTGGTGGACGTAGATGATTTTGGGTAGTAGAACCCCCCAAGCACAGATACCATAATTGAGATAAGGATAGATGAGAGAGTAATAGAGCGTCACCAGGGCAAGGTGAGGTACATAGTATCTGATTTTAGAGAGAATGCAAAGTGTTTTAGAAACTTTTTTAGCTATATTTTGAATGTGTCCCTGAAAATTCAGCTTGTTTTCAATGAGAACGCCAAGGATCGAATTTAATTTCCATCTACTGTGTTACTAATTTGTATATTGTTAATTCTTAGACTAATTTGATCTGAGGATTTATTACCAAACAAAATATAGAAGGTTTTCTCAACGTTAAAGATGAGTTTGTTAGCAGTTAGCCAAAGATGGACTTTATTTAGTTCAATATTCACTGAATCATTAAAAGCACGAGGGGGTTAGGACCGGAGAAAATGAAGAGTGTGTCATTAGCAAATTAAATTGGTTTGAGAGGTTGAGAGGCATTTGGAATGTCATTAATGTAGATGAGAAAGAATGTGTGTGTATGTACATGAAAGAGAATGTAGACTAAGAAATATTTATAAATATTATATAACTAGCAATAGCCGGCCACGCGTTGCTATGGCTCAGCAACACATGTGCGTTGCTGAACCACAGCAACCTTCCCTGTCACCCAGTCCTTCCCACCATTTCCCCCCTCACCCGTCTCCTCAGCCTCCCAACCATTCCCCTCTCCACGACCCTCTCTTCCTTCCCACCATGCCCCACTCCCCTACCCCTTTGTCCTCCCTACTATTCTTCATTCTCCCATACCCTCGTCCTCACCATCCCAAACTCCCCAGTCCCCTCGTCCTTCTCCACCATTACCCCCTCCTTTGTCCCCTCGTCCTCCCCACCATCTCTCATTTCCATCCTCTTGTTATCTCCACCATTTCCCACTACCTCGTTCAATGCTTTACCAATTGGTCTGATGTACCCATCAGACCATATAACTAGCAATACCTCTTACTCTCTGTCAGTCACTCTTACTCTCACTCTTACACACTCTCAGTCTTACTCACTTATGCCTGCTATATCTAAGTTAATTAACACTAGCAGCGGTAGAGAGCGAAGGTCGTAACGATCCATGCATCCAGGCATCCAGACAACCATCCATCCTTATGACTGCAAATTCTAGTGTGTGTGTGTGTGTGTGTGTGTGTGTGTGTGTGTGTGTGTGTGTGTGTGTGTGTGTGTGTGTGTGTGTGTGTGTGTGTGTGTGCGTGTGTGTGTGTGTGTGTGTGTTTACTAGTTGTGTTTTTGCGGGGGTTGAGCTCTGCTCTTTCGGCCCGCCTCTCAACTGTCAATCAACTGTTTACTAACTACTTTTTTTTTTTTTTTTTTCCCCACACCACACACACACATACACACACCCCAGGAAGCAGCCCATGACAGCTGACTAACTCCCAGGTACCTATTTACTGCTAGGTAACAGGGGCACTTAGGGTGAAAGAAACTTTGCCCATTTGTTTCTGCCTCGTGCGGGAATCGAACCCGCGCGAGGCGCCTGGTGGCAGTGGTGGCTGGTGGTGGCGGCGGGTGGTGGCGGCTGGTGGCCGCGGTGGCGGGCGGCAGCAGCTGGTGGTGGTGGAGGTAGCGGCTGGTGGCGCCAGCTGGGACACACCCTTCACCACTGAAGGTCTGAGCACAACTAACCATGTGTGTCTCTCTCTCACCGCCAGCCTAATGTTGCCATCTCGCCATCTCAAAACGTTTCCTTCAAAGATTGTATATTATCTTTGAACAACAAGTTTGATTATCAAGGAAATAATGCATATATTATTGTTACATTAATACTGTGCAATATCTTATTACCTTCCTGCTAAATAATTATAAGTTAAAACAGGACAAAAAATCCAACATATATATAAAATCCAACATTAGAGATCACAAGGGCAAGGCCTAGCTGTGACCACACACACCCTGCCTCCCTGGCCTGCTGCTACCCTGCCTCCCTGGCCTGCTGCTACCCTGTCACACCACTCAGCTTAGGCTGACTCTCATAGTCACTCTTACTCTATACTCACTCTGACTCTCACTCTTACTCTCACTCTTACTCTCAATCACTCTTACTCTCAATCACTCTTACTCACTCTCAATCACTCTTACTCTCAGTCACTCTCAATCACTCTTACTCTCAGTCACTCTCAATCACTCTTACTCACTCTCAGTCACTCTTATACTCTCTGTGTCTCTGTAAACCTGTATGTCAAGAATATATGTTTTTAGTTATATCCTTTGGTTTTAAGGATGTCAGGAATACGTATTTATGTCAAAAGTTACAGTATTACCTTTGTGGCACCATTTAAAAACGTCCACAAACGTGCTGTGTTTGCTGGGATTGTGTCCAAACAGTACAGTGGCCACCATACACTGCATGAGAAATCACACAGCAGAGAGCAGAAGACGCCACGCTTACGACGTCATCTCCCTCACCAAAATAGTTCCTCTCAACATTCTCCTGTTGCTGTTTTTACACTATATACACACACTGTATATACCCATGTACATATGAGTTTCCCATAGCGAACCACGAAGCCAGTATGGTGAGCAAAACAAGAGTGGCTGCTACACACACACACACACAGTCAGGCTACCTCAATTCTCTCCCTCCCTCACCAAAATTCCTCTTTCCATAATACTATGCACCATGCTAATTATAACCACAATCTGGCTATTATCACAATCCTGGTCACTAATTCCTGTAAATGAATAATTGACCACACGTTTATTTTGAAAGGGAACTTAAGAAGTCATTTGAAGATTCCTAGATGGACGAAATAATGCTGTGGCTAGCGCTGTGAACATCGTGAACAGCATTGAATCACTTATATTTGAACATTATACCCAGTCATTATCACACTCAGGCACTTCTATAATACTATCATGGCTAAATAATACAAATTATATATATATATTTTGACATTATTAGGCGATGCTGTGGTCACACGCTGAACAGCAGTGCTGTGCACTCATGCTGCGAGCTCCAGCTTTGGTTGCTCACTCACTACTGAGGCTCCCACACCCGGGAATGAGGACCACGATTTTTTTTAAAGATGGCGTCTGTTTACAAGAGCCCTGAGGAAGCTGATGTTAACCCCATGTAGTCGCGGGAGTTTTGAATGGAACGTGAAAAATAAAAATTACCCGGAGGCACGTGGTGCAAACCAGACGTGGGCCTGCAGGTGCGTTGCGCAGTTTAAGGGTTAATCTAACAGATAATTTTAAGTAGGTAAATTCTAGCAGAATTAATAAAATGATAACAAATACATTGCAAGAAGAAAATGAGATGAGAGAGATTAGTAAGTATATTAAAGCACATTGGTATACTAAAGCTCTGATTGATTACACTGACAGCTTGATTAGTAATTTAAACAAGATTAATAGGCACCATAAAGCAGATTGATAGCACTTATAAGAAGACAGCAATGATCACAATGGTAAAGATGTTTGGATTGGGTACATAAAAATTGGGAGATTGGGGAGCAATAGATACAGTGCAATTTTAAACCAACAAGGTAAAAACTATGAAGATGAAATTAGGTACTTTCTATTTTTATTTTTGAATGACGCAAAAGTTGGACAGCTTTTCAATTCATTAGGGAGTGAGTTCCATAGCCTGGGTTCCTTTATTTGCATAGAGTGTTTACACAGATTAAGTTTGACTCTGGGGATATCAGAGAGATATTTATTTCTGGTGTGGTGATAACGGGTCCTGTTACATCTGTCCAGGGAGAGTTTCAGAGCAGGATTTGCATTTAAGAACAGGGTTTTGTAAATGTAGTTGACACAAGAGAATTTGTGGAGTGAGATTATGTTTAACATGTTTAGGGAGTTAAACAAGGGGGCTGAGTGTTGTCTGAAAGCAGAATTTGTTATTATTGTGATGGGCAACATAATAAGCAGTCTGGAGTCCCCTACCTTATCCCCTGCTAAATCATTACCCAATATTACATCAACATTAGGGAAGGGTAGGTAAGAAGTGACTCCGACTGTACAAACACCCTTGTGGAAATCAGATTCCAGGGTAACCTTATGGAGGGATACTGCTCGAGTATTACTAGTGACACCCTCGACCAGTACTACCTCTCCAGTGTCGAGTGTTGGCACCTTGCAACGCACTCTACAAGATTAAAGTCTGGATGGCACTGGTGTCTCGGAAGATCACCACGTCCTTCCAGGAAGAACCCTCAAACAACAGTCTCCCCTTCGACAAGAATGGAGTAAGCAGGTCCAACCACTGTGGGTTGGAGGTCTTACTCCCTAACCCTTCAGAAGGCCTCAAGCTCTGTGTCACAACAAGAGCATTGGGTCTTTTTTCTGGGTGCAGTTGCCAACAACGGCTAGTAACGTGGTTTGCACGTTTACAGTGACCACAGACTCGTCAGGGAGAAGAGACATTACTAACAGGATTTCCCTTTGGTTCACCCTTGGGTGCCGTGGGGTTAGACAATTTAACAGGGTTAGTTTTGTCTGAAACAGAAGGTGCATTAGTTAAAGGGTTAGAATGGGCTGGTCTGGACTGGATGTGGGTATAAGTTTTGTTACTATGTGGGCTATAATTATTTTTATTGGGCATTTTGCCCACCAACTGGTAGTTTTCTGCCATCTTGGCCAAATCCATAATATTAGTATCTACCCCCGTCCTCTCTCTAAGGTACCGTGCTACATTCTGTGGCATATTATCTATAAAGTTTTCCGTTAAAACTACATATTTGAGTGCCTCGTATGTTTCGTCTTTAGCTGAGCGAATCCATTTTTCGAACAGTCTGATTTGATCATTTGCAAATTCAGTGAGAGGTTGGTTGTGAGTAGGCCTAAGGTTGCGATAAGCTTGGTGGATGAGCTTCAGGCGAAATTTCATATGCCTTCAAAATTCGTTCCTTGACTTTACTATACTGAAAACACTCATAATCAGGCACGTTTATAAAAATATCTTGGGCTTTCACTCTAAGTCTTCCCTGTAGGATTTTCACCCACTCTTCTTCTGGCCAGTTCATGGACATGGCCAGTCTCTGAAAATGGTTGAAAAACCTTTCAGAGTCTGACTCTGATAATTCAGGCAAGTTTGGTGGTGGTGGTCCTAACAAAGTTGTCTAGGGAGTATGAGAAGTAAGGGAAACAGCCTAGTACACGAGTCACAAATTTATACGTACCAGTCACAGGATTACATTTAACAAGGCGTTCTCCTTACAACATAAGATCACTATGTATTATAACTCAAGTGGCTCTGACCACCCCACGGCTCACTATCCCATTCCTGGTGTCATGCACCAGCCACAAACCGCTATCATCCAACGACACATATATTTTTGCCTCTAGGAAACCTGGACTCTTATAAAACCTCTCCAACTTCTGCAATATTACTCTACCCAATCTTGCAACCCTGGATATAGACAAGGATAGGCTTATCTGACTGAACAGCCAGAGAAAACCCCTCAAATAGCAGGAACGGTCGGCAGCGATACACCTCCCCCTTCAGTCAAGATGGCGTCCACCTCTCTTGCCTCATCGCCCCTTAATACTCTACTCTTTACATATGCTATCAAACACATTAATGATTTTATTTACTATATTCCCCCATGCATACATTTTTATAGAGTCCATTTTTCCCTTACATAGTAAAGCTATTCAAGTTCACATTATTTCTGATGATCTCCAGCTGAGAAGGCACTACTTTACTGGGCGGAGTAATAATAATGACTCGCAGCCTCTCTGATCTCAGCTGGGGATTTATATTAATATACACTCTCCCTGTGTCCACCAACATTTTACAAGCGAAACCAACCTCCACAGGAAGGTAAGGTTCGTAACACCCCTCCTAAGCCATGGAGAAAAAAAAGGGAAATTCTTAAAGGAATTTCACTTTTTTTTCACATAAAATTAACACCTCAAACAGATTTCAGAGTAACTGTAAAGAAACAGTAAATGATATATAATAAACACTAGATACACAATAATATATACATCTCTGAGCAATAGTACAACCCTAAGTCACTCCAGGTTTTGGCAATTTAGAAAGTGCATCTGCTACTACATTTAATTTTCCTGGAATATGCTTGATGACCAGATTGTACTCTTGCAGCAATAAAGACCACCTTAATATTCTCTGGTTGGAATTCTTCATGCTAGCAATAAATGTTAAGGGGTTGTGGTCAGTAAACACTTCAACAGTATTGGCTGATAAATAAATGTCAAATTTTCTAACAGCTAGTAATAATGATAAAGCCTCCTTCTCCACTGTGGAGTAATTCTGTTGACATTTAGTAAATTTTTTAGAATAGTAATGTATTGGATGATTAATACCCTCATCATCTTTTTGCATTAGCACAGAACCAGCACCCCAGTCCGAAGCATCTATATATAGTTTGAATGGCTTAGAGTAGTCAGGAGTAGCTAACACTGGACCAGATGACAACATTCCATTTAATTTAGTAAATGCATCCTGACATTCCTGAGACCATCTAAACTTTACATTTTTACATAGCAAGTTTCTCAAAGGAGCTGCAATTGCTGCAAAATTTTTACAGAACTTCCTATAATAAGCACACATTCCTAGATATCTTTGTACCTCCTTCTTGCTAGTCAACACTGGAAACTCTAATATATCATTTACTTTATTTTTGAGTGGTAACACCTTCCCATTTCCCACTTCATATCCTAAGTAAGAAATACTAGCTCTAGCAAAAGTACATTTATGTAAGTTTACAGTTAAATTAGCCTCCCTTAAGCATTTTAATAGTTTAGCCAAACTTTTCATATGGTCCTCCCAATTATTGTGAAAAATTACAATATCATCCAAGTAAGCTCTACATTGTGGTGTCTTTTAACACTAAGTTCATAAGACGCTGGAAAGTTGCTGGGGCATTTTTCAGCCCAAAAGGCATTATAGTGAATTCATACAACCCATCTGCAGTTATAAATGCACGCATCTCCCGAGCTCTTGGTGTTAAAGGAATTTGCCATTACCCTTTTGACAAATCTAGTTTGGTTACAAACTTGGCTTTACCAACACTGTCAATACAATCATCTAATCTAGGTATTGGAAAGTTATCATCAACAGTCATTACATTTAGCTTACGGTAGTCAATGACCAACCTGTGAGTTCCATCCTTCTTTGGAACCAGAATACAAGGACTACTCCAACTGCTGCTGCTAGATCTCACCAATCCATGTTGAAGCATGTAGTCGACTTCTTTCCGGATGAGATTCAACTTGGTAGGGTTGACTCTATATGGGTGTGACTTGACTGGTTGGTTGTCAGTCACCTCGATGTCGTGGTGAATAACTGTAGTCTGAGTGGGAGTATCGCCAAAGATGTCTGTATGAGAAGTCAGCAACTGCTCCAAGTCCTGCTTCTACTCTGATGACAAATGTTCCACCATTTTCTGGACATTAGCCAACCACACCCCATTGCTAAAATAAGGTACATGAGCATTAGGTACACTATTAAAATCACATTCCCCATTATTCTCATCTACATGGGCTACACTAAGCACCTGGTTGGTATTGGTAGTTCCCTTCTGTGTTGATTTCATCCTATTCACGTGCACTACTATTTCCTTTCTATTGAGATCAGGTGTTTGGATTACATAATTGGTGGGACTGAGTTTCTTTATCACTGTATAAGGACCTTGGAACCTATGTAACAATGTTGGTCCCTGTCGTGCCATTAGTACCACCACTTTATCACCTGCCTCAAAATGTCGTTGTTTTGTCTTTTTATCGTACTGTGCCTTCATTTTTCCTTGAGCTTCTTTAAGATGAATTAAGGCTTTAGCCCTGTTTTTATTTAACTTATCTTGTAAGTCATGAATATAGTTTACCTGCACAACACTCTTTGGATTTCCAACCAACTTATCTCTTAAGATGGTTAGCGGATTTCTCACCTCATGGCCAAAAACTAATGAGTTGGGTGAACACCACAGGGACTCCTGATAAGTATCTCTCGGTGCCATGAGCATCAGTGGAAGACCATCATCCCAGTCTCTGCCAGTTTCCATGCAACTGGTTCTCAGCATTTACTTAAGGGTTTGGTGCATCCTTTCCAAAGCACCTTGGCTCTCCGGATGGTAAGTAGTGGATGCCTTATGGAGGATGCCAAACTCCTCACAAAACTGCTGAAAACCTTTGGAAGTGAAATTTGCCCCAATATCTGTCTGTATTACTTTTGGTAAACCAAAAATAGTACAAAATTTCATTATGTGCCTTACTACCACTTTCGTTGTAGCATTTCTCACAGGGAATGCCTCAGGAAAGCGTGTAGTCTGACACATCATGGTGATGATATACATATTACCACTCTTGGTTCTAGGCAATGGGCCTACTACATCAACAATAATATGGGTAAAGGGTTCCTCGGCCACCACAATTGGCTGTAAAGGAGCTTTTGGTATTACCTGGTTTGATTTGCCAGTTTTTATACATACTGGACATTCATTACAATACTGGATGACATCTTTCTTTAATCCAGGCCAGGTAAAGTACTTGCTTATTTTATTATATGTTTTTGCAATACCCTGATGACCGCCTATTGGTGAATCATGGGCTACACTTAGCACTTTTTCTCTATAACCCCTCGGTAGGACAACTTGATTAACTACCTCCCAAGTGTGTGACACAGGTGAGCTCCTAGGTCTCCACTTCCGCATCAACACCTCTTTAGTGTAGTAATAAGTCATAGCCTCCGATTCTGCTTCTAGTTCAGTTACTGCCTTATTATGCAAGTCAGTCAACGTAAGATCAGTTCTTTGCTGATGAATAAAATTTGATTTTGATCTCAAGTCTGAAGAGCCAGATGTGATAACTGGACTACACTCTCCCCTACCCCTTTTCCTAGGTGGTTTGGTGGAGGTGCTCCCCATCCTGTTCCCATCTGCTTCTTCCAACTTGGCCATAAAAGTGTCGCAAAGATCCACTTCACAATTTGATTTGTTAACCTCTAATTTTGTCTCCTGACTTACATTATTGGGAGTTTGTGATATTTGAGACTCTGATTTTGACTGGGTCACGGCACATGCTGGGTACATTACCTTGTCCTCAGGATCTGTCCATGCCCTAATCGCCTCTGGCTTAGTTAGCATTATTGGGTGGTCATCTCTTTTAACTCTATTACCAGCAAGATCATTCCCCACAATTAGATCAATGCCAGCAACTGGTAATTTAGGACTAACACCTACTAAACTTTTGCCTTTAATAAAATCACAGTCTAGGTTTACTTCTCTCAAGTGCACAGTCTGGAAATCTCCTGTGATTTCCTGTATAATCATTACCTCTCCAATCTCTGTAGACTGTATATATTCTAAGACACTCTCTAATAATAAAGATTGGGATGCTCCTGTATCCCTCAAAATTTTAACATCATGCCACAAACCATTTGCACACTGTAATTTCCCATTTGATATAAACTCTCCAAAATGATTTATAGCAAGTGCTTTTTTCCCCATTATTTTTGTTACACCTTTGGTTTTCCTCCCATCACACATTGTGAGTGCCATAGGCCTCTTTTCTGGGTGGAGAAACCAACAACTCTTAACAACATGACCCTTCCTATGGCAGTAGGAACACTGTTTCAACTCTGGGTGAGGCTTATTACTAGTGTGATCCTCTTTGGGTTTCACATTACTCTCTTTACCACCTGGCACCTTTGAAAAAGTGTTTCCTTGACCTGCTGTTGGGTACATGTGGGACCCAAATCTGACTGAGGAGTTTACTGCTCGACCAGATCCTTGTCTATTTGATTGAATTTTATTTTTAAAAGTTACTTTATGCATCAACTCATATTCATCTGCTAATTTAGCCAACTCATAGATATCTCTGGGTAATTTCTCTGCCAAATACAAAGCCACATTAGAAGGTATGCAAGATAAAAATTCTTCTACTAGGAGTAAATTTTTAAGAGAGTCCAGATGCCTAATTTGTTCTGCATCTAACCATTTATTAAACATGTGATATTTCTCTTGTGCAAATTCTACCAAGGTTTGACTTGGGTCTCGTCTCAGTTGTCTAAACTTCTGCCTATAAGCCTCAGGAACAAGTTGATAAGCAGTAAGGATGGCTGCTTTCACCTTATCATAGTCAAAACTGTTACTCAAAGGCATAGCTGCAAATATCTTCTGTGCCTTTCCCACTAACTGACCTTGAAGAAGAGATACCCATTGTGTTTCAGGCCACTCCATACTCTGTGCCAACTTTTCAAAATGTATGAAGAATTGGTCTGGGTCAGACTCACAGAATAGAGGAAACTTGACATTTTTGTGAATCTTTAACTGCCCAGGTGTTCCTAAATCATCAACACCGGTATTTTCTGATCTAATTCCCAACTCTGCTAGCCTAATCTGTAACTATCTTTTTCTGAGCTAGCTCCACTTCTAACCTCTTCATAGCTAGTTCTTGAGCTTGCTCTGCCTCTAGCCTCTTCTGAGTTTGCTCTGCCTCTAACTGCAACTTCTTTAGTTCCAATTCTGCCTGCCACTGCATCTGAGTCTTTACCTTTCCTGTAGTTACAACATTTGCACCACTGGTGGACGGGGACTGCTCTAATATTTCCTGTGGGAGAATTTGCTCATCTACCCAGTGTATCATTATTTCTCTTAGCAGTTCCGTCTTCACCATTCCCATGTGCAATAATTTCTCAGTCTCCGTGGTGTAGTGGTAAGACACTTGCCTGGCGTTCCGCGAGCGCTATGTCATGGGTTCGTATCCTGGCCGGGGAGGATTTACTGGGCGCAATTCCTTAACTGTAGCCTCTGTTTAACGCAACAGTAAAATGTGTACTTGGATGAAAAAACGATTCTTCGCGGCAGGGGATCGTATTCCAGGGACCTGCCCGAAACGCTACAAGTACTAGTGGCTGTACAAGAATGTAACAACTCTTGTATATATCTCAAAAAATAAAAAAAAAAAATAGTCCATAGTGCTTGCCAACAGCCACTAGGATAGACTTTTTTGCCACTTTCAAATCCTCAACACTAGGATTGTCGACAATTTGTTGTGCTACCAAATCCATTTTTAGTGTGCTAAGATACAGCAGACTCCAACACAATTTATAATTCTGCACCCACATTTCTCTTTTTAGGCTGAGAATTTGTTTTGAAAACTCATAAGGACAGTGCTTAGTTTACTTGACTACCCTGTCAACTGGTAATTTTTTTTGCACTCGAGAACACGCACAAAAATTCTTAAAACACTTTTCATAAAGATTAATAAAATGAACATAAATAAGTAATAAAGTTCATATTCATATTATACCAATATTAAAAAATATTCTAAATTTCTACACAGTTAAAGTGAAAAAATAAGCTACAATTTTTATATCAGGTTACACCTACAGGCTATTCACTTTTATTAGGCTTTCGATCAGGCTGCTCAATATGTGAGGTGCTCTCGGACAGGCTACCCAATTCTATCATGGGGCGTGTGTTACTGATGTTATCAGCCATGATACGTTTTTGTTGTCATAGAGAGCTAGTGAGAATTTGGTGGTGGTGGTCCTTACCAGGTTGTCTAGGGAGTAAGGGAAACAGCCTAGTACACGAGTCACAAATTTATACGTACAAGTCACAGGATTACATTTAACAAGGCGTTCTCCTTACAACATAAGATCACTATGTATTATAACTCAAGTGGCTCTGACCACCCCACGGCTCACTGTTCCCATTCCTGGTGTCATGCACCCAGCCACAAACCGCTATCATCCAACGACACATATATTTTTGCCTCTAGGAAACCTGGACTCTTATAAAACCTCTCCAACTTCTGCAATATTACTCTACCCAATCTTGCAACCCTGGATATAGACAAGGATAGGCTTATCTGACTGAACGGCCGGAGAAAACCCCTCAAATAGCACGAACGGTCGGCAGCGATATACCTCCCCCTTCAGTCAAGATGGCGTCCACCTCTCTTGCCTCATCGCCCCTTAATACTCTACTCTTTACATATGCTATCAAACACATTAATGATTTTATTTTCTATATTCCCCCATGCATACATTTTTATAGAGTCCATTTTTCCCTTACATAGTAAAGCTATTCAAGTTCACATTATTTCTGATGATCTCCAGCTGAGAAGGCACTACTTTACTGGGCGGAGTAATAATGATGACTCACAGCCTCTCTAATCTCAGCTGGGGATTTATATTAATATACACTCTCCCTGTGTCCACCAACATTTTACAAGCGAAACCAACCTCCACAGGAGGTAAGGTTCGTAACACTCAACAAGGTGACCATTGTGGATGCCTACCCGCTGCCCCTCCTCGAGGACTGCATCGACGAGCTGGGAAACACCAAGTATGTCTCGAAATTCGATCTCTCGAGGGGGTATTATCAAATCCCACTCACTGAACGTGCTAAACAACTAACTGCATTCGTGACACCCAAGGGTGTTTTTGAGTATCAAGTGTTACCGTTTGGCTTGCGTAATGCCCCTGCCACGTTCCAGAGACTCATGAACTCTTTGCTCGCTAATGTGCCAAATTGTTGGGCGTATTTAGATGATATTGTGCTCTTTGATAGTAATTGGGCTGACCACATAGCTAGGTTACGCCAGTTGTTCACAGTTTTGAAACAGGCAAATCTGACCTTAAATGCGAAAGTGTCATTTTGGCCAAGGCACAGTGACGTACCTCGGTTATGAAGTGGGCCAAGGAAAAGTATTACCTTGGCAAGATAAAATCCGTGCCATTCTGGAGTATCCAGTGCTAAAGTCTAAACAGGACGTTCAAAGATTTATTGGTATATGTGCGTACTATCGACGCTTTTGTCAGAACTTTCCAGTGTGGCCACTCCTCTCATAGACTTGTTGCGGAAGGCCGTTAAATTTAAGTGGTCATCAGACTGTGCAGAGGCATTTAAAAATTTGAAATTGATCTTAGCTTCCGCCCCAGTGCTTGCTAGTCCAAGGTTCGACAGACCATTTAAAATTCATGTTGACGCGTCTGACTCGGGTGCTGGTGCAGTGTTGTTGCAAACTGGGGATGATCAAGTGGAACACCCAGTATACTATTACTCTGTGAAATTTGACAAGGTGCAACGCAATTATTCAGTGGTAGAAAAAGAGGCGTTGGCGCTAGTGTTTACATGTAAAAAGTTTGAAGTTTACCTCACAGGTAATATAGTGGAAGTGTACACGGACCATAACCCACTAGTCTTCCTGAATCAGATGAAGGGGAAGAATAAATGCATCCTCAGGTGGGCATTGTACCTACAGGACTTCAATCTTTCCATTATCCACCTACCGGGCTGGCTCAACGTGATGGCCGACGCTCTGTCCCGGTTGCTGAATAACATTCATCTGGGCCACAGGAAGCCATTTACCAACTGTCATGCTTTAGTTATTTTTTTTTGTAGGTTCTCCTGTGACTATTAAATATTCTGTGTCCAATTTATTTACTTCCCTGTTTTTTTTTTTTGTGTGTATGGTTTTTTTTTCTTTCAGAGAATTCCTTTGTACTTTTCTTGCAGAGAAATTTTTGTTTTTGATTGATTTTTTATGTCATAAATTTTCCTTTTTATTCTCTGTTTACTCTTAAAAAAAAAATATGACTATTATTCTAGTAGTCACATTTTTTTTTCTCTGAAGGGGGGAGGAGTGTTACAACCCTGGGTTCCTCAGTGGAAACCAGAGGTCAAAATTGAGCTAAATAAACTACCTTATAGTATTGGGAACGCATGGCGAGCTGCATTTGTTTCAAATCAAATCAAGTTTGTAGCTTCCCTGCCAGACATAAGACTATTCTTGTTTCTCAAAGAGCATTTAAGACTGAGCTTGGGGCTGATTATTAAATAATAAAAAAGGCACCAACTATGTTTACTAATACTTTCTAATCATTTGTAAAGTAAACCTGAGTAAACTTGGGATAGGAATGCTATACGATTAGTTGAGTAGTCTGCTGGCAGCGAGTGAACTGAGGGAGGAGAGTGGAGACGATCTCTCTTCTCTGCTGGCGTTCGAGGGGTAAACATCGGGACTCTGTGGCTGCACCTCTCTCCCCTTCTACCTTTCCTCTTACTTATTTCCCTTACCTTAAGTTAAGTTATACCCTGTGTTTGTAAGTGTGCCTACTCTGGTAGTGAAAGATTGGTGAGACCTGGGGGTTAGTATTTGCCAGTGTTTTGGGTACCCTAAGTGTAGTGTTGTGTTGTATTAGGGTACCACGTGGTCTCACTACCCTAAGCTGCATCAAGCTTCAGTTCTTAACCAGTAGTACTTTACCCTAGCTTGTTCTCAGTGTAAACCTTGTATCCTGCTTATGTGGACCAAGGCTTTTAACGTAAGATAGTGTGGTAAAGTAATTATTATTGTTATTGGTGTGAATGTATATGAGGGGTTGTTAAGGGGTTAATAAATAAGCAAGTTAGTTAAAGGAGTATCCATTTTTCCTGTGTAGGAGATCTATGATCAACCTCTAGGCTGACTATTGCTGTAATAAGCCACTACAAGTTTATGTTTATATATTTAATGGGGGCCAGGCCGTTTAGATCTCCCATATTCGATAACTCTCAATGCTAACTACTGCCCCTACATCCATGTTATACTAGATCCCCCATAGTACAGACTCCGATATATAACAGTCCTATTTGCCTTATTACGAACATTCATGCATTGATCCTTTTGTTTTAAATTTGTACTTATCATAACTCCCAGATCCCTTTCGCAATTCGACTTCGCAATCTCAACACCATCTAGCTCGTATCTTGTAACTCTATCATCATTACCTAGCCTCAAAACTTTACTTTTAACAGCATTAAACTGCATCTGCCAATCCTTTGACCATTTCAAAACCCTATTTAGATCAACTTGAAGTGATAGTGAGTCTTCTTCCGTGTTAATTTCCCTGCCGATTTTTGTATCATCAGCAAATTAGCCAATGTTGCTACTCAAACCTGAATCTAAATCATTGATGTATATTATAAACAACAGAGGTCCCAGGACAGAGCCCTGAGGTACTCCACTTACAACATTTTCCCACCCTGACTTAACCCCATTTATACTAACTCTCTGTTTCCTTTGGAATAGCCATGCCCTAATCCAACTTAATATAGCACCTCCAATACCATGAGCCTCTATTTTTTTAATCAGTCTTTCATGTGGCACCGTATCAAAAGCTTTGCTAAAGTCAAGGTACACAACATCACAATCCTTACCACTATCAACTGCCTCAACTATGCTGGAGTAAAAAGATAGCAAATTTGTTAAACATGAACGGCCATTTGTAAAACCATGTTACGACTCATTTATTAATTTGTGTTTTTCCAGATAAAGACGAATTTTATTTGAAATTATCGATTCAAGTAACTTTCCCACAATAGACGTTAGGCTAATTGGTCGATAGTTTTACGCAAGTGATTTATCTCCTTTCTTAAAAATTGGTATCACATTAGCAACTTTCCGTAACTCTGGCACTCTGCCTAACTCTATTGATTTATTAAATATGGTAGACAGTGGGTCGCAAAGCTCCTCTTTGCATTCTTTAAACACCCTGGCAAACACTTCATCCGGCCCTGGGGATTTGTTTGGTTTGAGTTTAACTATTTGTTTAATTACATCCTCCCTGGTAACTGCTAAACTAGTCAACCTGTCCTCGTCCCCACCCACATATACTTGTTCTGCTGAAGGCATATTGTTAAGTTCCTCTTTAGTAAATACAGATATAAAATATTTGTTAAAAATACTACTCATCTCTTCATCATTATCTGTTATTTGACCTGTCTCAGTTTTTAATGGACCTATCCTCTCCCTAATCTTTGTCCGGTATAACTGGAAAAACCCTTTAGGATTTGTCTTTGCTTGCTCTGCTATGCGAACTTCATAGTTTCTTTTTGCTTTCCTTATCTCTTTTTTAGTATTTCTAACCAGTTGTACGAATTCCTGTTCTAAAATGACTTCCCCATTCATAATCCTTTTATACCACGCTCTCTCTTTTTACCAATAAGGTTCTTCAGATCCTTTGTTATCCACTTTGGATCATTAGTATTCGATCTATTCAATTTATATGGTATACTACATTCCTGGGTTTCGCTTAGAATATTTTTAAATAGGTTATATTTTGAGTCCACATCGAAAACCACTTTTACGTCACCTTTTGTTGGGTTCACGTCTAGCTCTAAGACCGGCCCACACCCCATACCCAAGACTTTCCAATCTATTTGACCCAATAAATTTCTTAGGTTATTGAAATTAGTTTTTCGAAAATCAGGTACTTTAACAGAATTTTCTCCTACAGATCTATTCCATTCTGTGCTAAATCTGATTTCTTTATGATCACTATTCCCTAGCTCATTCCTTATTTCGATGTCCTTAATTTGTGTTTCCCTGTTAGTTAACACTAAATCTAAAATATTATTTTCCCGCGTTTGTTCCTTAACGTGTTGCGTAAGAAAGCAATCGTCAATTAATTCTAGAAAATCTTCTGCTTCATTATTCCCTGTTTTGTTCAACTAGTTTATTCCACTAAAATTAAAGTCACCCATGACATAAATACTGTTAGATCTAGATGCTCTAAATATTTCATCCCATAGATCCTTTGCTTCCATTCTGTCTAAATTTGGTGGCCTATATATAACTCCTATTATAATATTATTTGCTTTTTCGTTTAATTCTATCCAAATAGTTTCTGTGTGTGGCACAGACTTGATTCCCTCTTTGAGACTACATTTCAAATTGTCCCTAAAGTATATGGCTACTCCCCCTCCTCGTCTAATATATCTATCTGTGTGAAATAGTTTAAATCCATTTATTTGATATTCAGCTAATAGTTCTCTATTTTCTACATTCATCCACGTTTCGGTAAGCGCGATAATATCTATTTTTTCTGTGCAGACAAGAGCATTTAATTCGTTTATTTTATTTCTTAGACTTCTACTGTTAGTGTAATATACCCTAAGTGAATTGTTATTTTGAGGCCCTTCAATTTCCCTGATCATTTTGCCAATTCCTTTCTCCCCCAAACACATACTTTTATTATCTCCTTCCTCCAAATCAATTCCCATACCACTATCTACTAACAGTTTAAACCCAAACAAATACCTCTAACCACTGGTTCCAACGAGTTCGCAACAGCAACAACCCCAGCCCTCGATAGATGCAACCCATCCTGAGCATACATTTCATTTCTTCCATAGAAGTGTTCCCAGTTGTCTACGAAAGATATTGCATTAGATTTGCAATATCTTTCCAGCCTGCAATTGACACCAAGTGCCCTCGACATCCATTCATTTCCCACTCCTTTTCTTGGAAAAATGCCACATATGATCGGGATTCCTCCCTTGCTCCTAATTCTATAGCTGTCTTGAATCTCTGTATTAGTTCCTCAGTCCTAACTCGCCCAACATCATTACCACCTGCACTAATACAAATAATGGGTTTGTTCCCATTTCCCGTCATTATATCTTTCATGTTTCCAACAACATCACCAATACCAGCTCCTGGATAGCAAACCCTTAACCTGTTTCCTTTATCTCTGGCACAAAACGTTTTGTCTAAATACCTCACCTGGGAATCTCCCGCAACCAAAATTCGCTTCGTTCCTCCCTTTTCCTTTAGGGCACTTTGAGGGACCTGCGCTTCAATGTTCCTCGTTGCTATGCCTCCTCGTTGAACTACAGGTTCACCACAGAACTCGTCCTCTAACACATCATATGCGTTAGAAGTCCTTAGGCTATTAGGTGTCGGTTTTGCCAAGGTCTTCTTAAGACTCCTGTCCTTTACAACTTGCCAAGACGAGGTCTTTTTAACACTGGTCTCCTCCTTTGTTTCTTCCTGATGTTGTTTCAGCTGTCGTACCTCCTCCCGTAGCGAATCCAGCTCTGTCCTCAGAGCTTCAACTAAATTCACCAGTTCCTTCACTAATCCTTCCATTATTCCTGTAATAATATTACTACAATCGGAGCTCCAGCTAACACAACCTCTCACTGTCACAGTTACCTTTGTTCTTATATTCTTATGTTCTTATACTAACTCTCTGTTTCCTTTGGAATAGCCATGCCCTAATCCAACTTAATATATCACCTCCAATACAATGAGCCTCTATTTTTTTAATCAGTCTTTCATGTGGCACTGTATCAAAAGCTTTGCAAAAGTCAAGGTACACATCACAATCCTTACCACTATCAACTGCCTCAACTATGCTGGTATAAAAAGATAGCAAATTTGTTAAACATGAACGGCCATTTGTAAAACCATGTTGCGACTCATTTATTAATTTGTGTTTTTCAAGATGAAGACGAATTTTATTTGCAATTATCGATTCAAGTAACTTTCCCACAATAGACGTTAGGCAAATTGGTCGATAGTTTGACGCAAGTGATCTATCTCCATTCTTACAATTTTTTATCACATTAGCATTAGCACTCTACCTAACTCTATTGATTTATTAAATATGGTAGACAGTGGCTCGGAAAGCTCCTCTTTGCATTCTTTAAGCACCCTGACAAACACTTCATCCGGCCCTGGGAATTTGTTTGGTTTGAGTTTAACTATTTGTTTAATTACATCCTCCCTGGTAACTGCTAAACTAGTCAACCTGTCCTCGTCCCCACCCACATATACTTGTTCTGCTGAAGGCATATTGTTAAGTTCCTCTTTAGTAAATACAGATATAAAATATTTGTTAAAAATACTACTCATCTCTTCATCATTATCTGTTATTTGACCTGTCTCAGTTTTTAATGGACCTATCCTTTCCCTAATGTTTGTCCGGTATAACTGGAAAAACCCTTTAGGATTTGTCTGCTTGCTCTACTATGCGAACTTCATTGTTTCTTTTTTATTTCCTTATCTCTTTTTTAGTATTTCTAACCAGTTGTACGAGTTCCTGTTCTAAACTGACTTCCCCATTCTTAATCCTTTTGTACCACGCTCTCTTTTTACCTATAAGGTTCTTCAGATCCTTTGTTATCCATCTTCAGATCCTTTGTTATCCATAACAAAGGATATCCATTATCCATAATCGTTTGTTTTAATTATCCATAACTTGAAACAATCGAGGGACCCCACCTCTACTACGTTCCGTGGTAATTGGTTCCACTAATCAACAACCTTGTTACCAACTGCTACTTCTCATGCTGATCCAGCTACTGTTGTTCCTACTATTACACTCTCTGCTGCTGCTTGCTACACTGCCTTGGAACACAACTCCTCCTAATTACCTTAGCTTGCTGCACTACACTGGACCTCAACTCCTCATAATTAACTTAGCTTACTGCACTACATTGGACCTCAACTCCTCATAATTAACTTAGCTTACTGCACTACATTGGACCTCAACTCCTCATAATTAACTTAGCTTGCTACACTACACTGAAGCTCAACTCATAACTACTTTAGCTTGCTACACTACACTGGACCTCAACTCCTCATAATTACCTTAACTTGCTGCACGACACTGGACCTTTATTCCTCATAATTACTTTAGGTTGCTGCACGGTAAAAACATGAGGAGGGGGTTGTGGTGTTTGTGTGTTACTGAGGAAGTCTTGGTTGTAGGGTTGATATAAAGCCATTGCTTGGTTACTGACTTTAATACTTAAGATGTTACATGACTAGTAGCTACCAAGCTTGGCGGGCGTCGTGTGCTCTGTTTACCTTCTCTCTGGCGTCTGCTCCGCCACACATAGAAAACGGATGGTACCATTTTCTGTGAACATGACATTCCCTCCTTTTCTTTAAAAAGAATGAATACAGGATGTCTACCATGCTTGTAGCACAAAGCAAAGTTATTGACACAAAGTAAGTTATTAACATATCAAGAGATATTGCATACCTTTAACATTAATTAAGCACACAAAGAATTTAAACAACTTAATCTCTACCACAAAGGATTTCAATGTTAAAAATACATATGCACTGTTAAACAAACATGAAAGAAACTGTAATACAAAGTTACAAAATATTGAATGAGATATCTGCATTACTCAAACAATATTAAATTTAGTTTAGCATAATAGGTACATACTTTGCATTACATAGGAACACAATTAATCATCAAAACGTGTAGGGCGTTTAACATGACGTTTAGGACGAGAGTCCCCAAATACAATAACATCCCTTGATGAATTGTTTGTCGGGTTATAACTATTTTTTTCTTTATCGTTTGCACGACTTTGCACTTCATCATTTTCTACACTAGTTGGAATCACTTTGAAATAGGCCATATTACGTGTTATACTATGATCTCTATTACTAGCTGTTACCATAGTTCCTTTTACACTAATCACTTTATATGGTTTTGTATCATACGGCATATCTAGCTTTCCCTCTTTTTTCTTTTTAACGAGAACAGTATCTCCAACCTTTATGAATTGTTCCTTTGCACGTTGATCATGAGCAATTTTCATTTTGCCCTTGGCTAGTGCATCCTTCTGAGCGAGACGTTTATCCGTTACCTCGGCTGGCATGACGGGTAGTGCGATTCTCATAGGACGTCCAAATAAAAGTTCACCAGGTGACTTGCCCAGTGTTCCATGCGGTGTTGCACGGTAGTTCCTGAGAAATGCATACATAGCTTGTTTCCAGGATCGTCCTTCGGCATGAGCACAGCGTACCGCTTTCATGAGAGGTTGCATGAATCTCTCAACTTCTCCATTTGCTTGAGGATGTAGTGGCATCACACGGCGGTGTTTGAATCCAATATGCTAAGCAAAGTTGACGAAGTCTTGTCCATTGAATAGCGGTCCATTGTCCGTCTTGACAACTTCAGGTATGCCAAAGTTTGAAAAGATCTTGTCGAGTTTCGGGATGACGGCCTTTGCAGATGTGGAAGTGATGATTTCTACTTCTGGATAACGTGAGTAATCATCAATGACTACCATCAAGTACTCTCCTGGTGGTAGTGGGCCGCAGAAGTCCATCGATACTTCCGTCTATGGTGCAGCAGGTAGTGGTACAGCAGGTAGTGGTGAAGGTTGTAGAGGTGTTGGTCTTGAAGTATCCACTGCAGCTTGGCAAGGGACACAGGCATCATGCATATCCTTTGCTTGACGATCAATGCCAGGAAACCACACCTTTTCTCGTAGCTGTTTGGTCCTAACAAGACCTTGGTGTCCTTGATGTGCAAGCTTCAGAGCGCGTTGCTGGAGAACAACTGGAATGACGATACGAGTACCTCGCAGCACGGTGTCGCGTTGTTGCGTAACACTTAATTCTGTCTGGATGCGTTCAAGTGCTTTGAATGCATCTTGGTCAACTCCTGAGGGTGGGATACGTGGAAACTCTTTCTTAGTCAATGCATCCACTGTTGCTTGCAGAGTTGGGTCCTCTAGGGTTGCAGTACGGATTTTATCAAGAGTGAGAGCCTTAGGGACTGCATCACAGGTTACAGAGTGTACATATTCCTTGGCAACTTGCTGATGCTTGGTGATGGTGAAACTGTTGGTAGGATGTCGACTGATGTAATCAGCAGGATTGCCTGCACCCGGCTTGTATTTCACCGTAAAGTTGTATGGTTGCAGACGAAGAGCCCATCTCTCAATGCGAGCTGGTGGTTTGGACTTTGGATTATTGAAGATGGTCTCCAACGGTTTGTGGTCAGTGACTATCGTGGTGAAGGGTGCACCAAGCAGATACACATTGAAGTGTTCACAGCCCCATACAAGAGCAAGAGCTTCCTTCTCTGTCTGACTGTATCGTTGCTCAACATCTGTGAGAGAACGGCTGGCGTAGGCAATTACTACTCTGGAATCTGGTTGACCAGGTTTGTGTTGGGCTAAAACAGCATCTAAACCAACAGGACTAGCATCCACCGTTAACTCAGTGTCCATTGATGGATCAAAATACGCAGCAGTCGCATTCTCTACTAGTGCATCTTTCACAGCATCAAATGCATTTTGCTCGATATCGCTCCAGTACCATGATGCATTTTTCTTCAGGAGCTCACGTAGAGGCTTCGTAATGGTAGCAAAATCTGGAATGAAGCGAGAACAGTAGTTTGCCATTCCCAGAAAACTATGTACTTCAGTGGACGTTGAAGGAGGTGCAGCATTCTTGATATCTGCAACTTTCTTAGGATCTGGAGACAGACCTTTGTCACTAAGTACATGTCCAAAGAATTCAATTTTACATTGATTGAACTCACACTTTGCTCGGCTTAACGTCAGATCCTTTTCTCGTAAGCGTTGCAATGTTGCACGAAGAGCTTTGTCGTGTTCAGCTTGGGTACGGCCATAAACAATGGTGTCATCAGACATGTCAGCATTAGGTATATCTTGCAATACCTGGCTGATGATGTGCTGGAATACCTCGGCAGCACTGTTAATACCAAAACTCAGGCGCTTGTACCTATACAGACCTCGATGTGTCGTAAACGTTGTGATGAAGCGACTCTCATCATCAAGTTCAAGCTGATAGCCCTTGTTTAAATCTAACTTGCTGAAAACAGTTGCACCATTCAAGCGGTATATCATATCATCTACAGTGGGTGTAGGATGGCGTTCACGCATTATTGCCTTATTGGGAACACGCATGTCCACACAAATGCGTATCTTATCTGGATTCTTCGGCTTTGGTGGAGTGACAATTGGGCTTACCCATGGTGTTGGGCCTGTTACTGGTTCAATGATATCTAGTTCGATCAGCCTATCCAGTTCGGCATCGACTTTCTTGCGAGTATGGAATGTTTGTCGGCGATGTGGTTGGGCAACTGGAATTACATCTGGGTTGATATGCAGATGTACTTTGCTATCAGTATAACAACTTATGGATTTAAATCGATCAGAAAATTCAGCAACAATAGCATCAACATTTTTCTGCAGATTCCACTGCTATAGCGTTAGAAAGCTGAAGTAGCCCCAATTTGGTTGAAGTCTTGTAACTGAGTAAAGACTCCTTTGCATTCCTAACAACATGGAATGTAGTAATGAGCATTGCATTCTTTGACTTAATCTCTGCAGTGAAAGTTCCAATCACTGGCAAGGCTACCTTTGAAGCATAGGCAGTGGCTTTGCCATTATAGTTCTCAAGCTTTGGGAACTGTTTTTTTGAAATTCTCATAGTGGCACTCAGCAATGGTGTCAATGTTTGATCCAGTGTCAATAAGAACTTTGAGACAAATACCAGCAATGTATACTATAGTCTCTGGGTTGTTTGGAAGATCATTCCATTCTGTGATTGCTTGTACTCCATAAGTATAACCACATTCACTGTCATCTGAGACTGATTGTAATGAAATGTTGTCTTGTACATTATTTACATTCTGGATATGAGGTGCAATATTGCGTTTACCACCTCGACACCTATGACCTGATCCTCGTACAGTGCTTTTATTCATAGACTGTGGTTTCTTGAGTGCAGAACGACACATAGCACCAAAATGACCTAGTTTTCCACACTCTAGCACTTCTTACCTTGAGCAGGACAAACACTACCTTGGTGTGGGTAGTCTCCTCCACAAGTGTAACATTTATTGTTGACACCCTCTGATGTGGGTCGTTGTGACTGCTTGAGTCTTGTTCCATGACTCCAGTTGTGATGTGGCTCTCGGCTCAATTTACTGTTAGGTTAGCCATGACATCTTCTTTGATCACGGTGTCCTCCCTGAACCTTACGTACCTCATCACTGTTAGTAACAGTGGCAGAACCGTTGTTGGCACTGCACTCCATGACACGAGCATCACGTGCAGCATCTTCCATTCGACGAGCAATATCCAGTATCTTGGTAAGAGAACTTTCATCATCAACTAGTTCTAGAGCTCTTCGATGGAGACGTGTAGATGTGTATGTTTCAATTATTTGTTGTTTGATTTCTTTGTCAACATCAGCAAACTCACAATGGGCTGCTAAACCCTGCAGACGTGTGTGGTATTGATCCACAGTTTCATTAGAGAGTTGTTTTGCTCTCCTGAAATGCATAATTTCCATTGCAGTATTTTGCCTTGGTTTGAAATGTTCAGTTAATTTGGCTTTGGCAGTGTCATAATCTTTGGCACCATCAGTGTCTTTCAGTGTGTCAAAGATGTCACAAACTCTATCACCTGCATAATAAAGTAGAAAGGCTCGCTTTCTTTCAGCACTTTTGATGTCAGACACTATCAACATATTTTCAAACCTTTTAAGCCATTTGATCCACCTCTGTGACAGGTTTGTCTGGTCACAGTCAGGATCAAATGCAGGAAACTGAGGTATATTTGCCATTTTTTACTGAATAAATGTAACTTATCACTTAAATGTTCCTCAGAATATTAAACACTTACTGCACTGTATATGTTAGTCAAGAATTCACTGTAATGACTTAAATTTTGCAAAGCACACAAGCATTTTAATGCAAAAGTTCACAACAGTGCACAATATAGCAGCAACTGACTTCTTACCTAGCCCTTGTGTACATGTGTTGTTCCTACTCACAGCAGCACAGCAGTTGTCAGCAGCTGGCACAGCAGAAGTTAGCAGTTGGTACAGCAGTTGGTGCAGCAGTTGGTACAGCAGTTGGCACAGCAGTCAGTTCACAGCGTGAAGACTTTTAGCACAGAGCGCGTTTCATATACAAAACATCGGGTTTTATATACAGCATCAAAGCGTCGTTTCGTACACCGCGTCGGCAGATTCCTCAGTACACAGTTTCTTCAGTCAGCACATAGCTTGGGGTAGCACATAGCATTGGTTAGCACATAGCATTGGTTAGCACATAGCATCGTTTAGCACACAGCATCGGTTAGCATACAGCATCGGGTATGGCGCTCACAGCTTCTCTTCCTCCTCCAGGCAGCATACTTCTCCCTTGTGTTTGAAACTGAACAAATACCTGCGTTCACAGTTCATCCTCGTCACCAATGTGGTGTTTGTGTGTTACTGAGGAAGTCTTGGTTGTAGGGTTGATATAAAGCCATTGCTTGGTTACTGACTTTAATACTTAAGATGTTACATGACTAGTAGCTACCAAGCTTGGCGGGCGTCCTGTGTGCTCTGTTTACCTTCTCTCTGGCGTCTGCTCCGCCACACATAGAAAACGGATGGTACCATTTTTTGTGAACATGACAGGGGTGAACCTGCACACTTGGTACTGCCAAGCTAGACCATCACACCATGAGAAGGATGTGAACCTGCACACTTGGTACTGCCAAGCTAGACCGCCACACCATGAGGAGGGTGTGAACCTGCACACTTGGTACTGCCAAGCTAGACCACCACACCATGAGGAGGGTGTGAACCTGCACACTTGGTACTGCCAAGCTAGACCACCACACCATGAGGAGGGTGTGAACCTGCACACTTGGTACTGCCAAGCTAGACCACCACACCATGAGGAGGGTGTGAACCTACACACTTGGTACTGCCAAATAAGTAAGTAAGTAATTATCAAAAGAAGGCACCAAACCGGGAAGGCTATGTAGCACCATCAAGTACGCAAAATAATCAGAGGGCGCTAAATATCACCAAGGATGCCAATACGAGAACAAAAACGCATAAGGCGAACGATATCAAAAGTATCCGAGTCACCAAGAATTCTATCGAGGGACAGGTGACCGCGAGGGGCGGTCGGAAAGCAAGACACACGCTCGTCCTGGAAGTCAGGACATTCAAGAAGGACATGCACGACCGTAAGAGGGACAATGCAACTAGGACAATAAGGAGCAGGGCGGCGCTCCATCAAGTGACCATGGGTTAAGCGAGTATGCCAATACGCAACCTCGCCAGAGCTGTTTCCCACCGCCGGTTACGGTGGAAGGAGGACGGCCACGAGGAAACACAACATTTAAGAGTACGTAGCTTGTTACCAGTAACAGACAACCAAGAAGCCTGCCAACGGGTAAGGACTGAGGAATGGATAACTGGGTAAAAGTCGGAACACGGAATGCCTTTACGAGAGATGGGACAAGAGCGGACAGCTTCCTTAGCGGCAGCATCCGCACGCTCATTTAAAGACACACCAATATGGCTGGGAACCCAACAAAACTCAACCGACTTAAATTTACTGTGAACGAGAAACAGCCAATGCTGGATCTCGACAACCACTGGATGAACCGGATTAAAGGACCCGAGAGCCATGAGGGCACTACGAGAGTCAACAACAACCACAAAGGAAGACTGACAACGAGAAAGCAGGAGACGAAGAGCATAGAGAATAGCATAAAGTTCTGCTGTAAAGATGCTAGTCTCCGGAGGCAAGCGACACATATAAGTGCGATCAGGAAAAACAACAGAGTAGCCAACACCGTCCGCTGACTTAGACCCATCGGTGAAGACAGAAACGGAGCGGGAGTGAGAAGAAAAGTGCTCGAGGAAAAGGCGTTTTAGAACCGTAGGAGGGGTAAAAGCTTTAGTGATACGGGTCAAGGAAGTACAAAACCGCGGAAGAGGGACCCTCCACGGGGGCAAAGAAGGAACAACACGAGGAGAAACATCAGAAATACGAACGGAGAGAGAATCCTGTAGGCGAGATAACCGGACAGAAAGAGGGAGGTGGTGAAGAGGAACAGGAACCGCAGGAGGGGTAAAAGTTAAAGCACGACAGAGGCGAGAGGAAGGATGTTGCAAGGACCGCGCAAGATAGCGAAGACAGTAGCGATCACGGCGGTCCTGGAGAGACAGGAAGCCAGTGTCAACATACAAGCTAAGGATGGGAGTCGAACGAAAGGCACCAGAACTGAGGCGCAACCCAGTATGGTGCAAAGCATCAAGACGGCGAAGAGTAGAAGGAGAAGCAGACGAGTAAGCAGGGCAACCATAATCGAGCTTAGACAGGACGAGAGAGGAATGTAAAGCAAGGAGAGTGCGCCTATCTGCCCCCCCAAGAAGTATGGGACAAGACCCGAAGGAGGGTAAGGGCCTTAGAGCACTCAACACGGAGATAAGAGATATGGGGAGACCAAGACAAACGAGTGTCAAGGAATAACCCCAAAAGCTTCGCTGAATCTTTGTATTCAAGGGGATGACCATAAAGTGACAAAGAGGGACGAAGAACAACCCGTTTCCGCGTAAAAGTCATGGCACAAGTCTTAGAAGTAGAGAACTTGAAGCCATGACCTGTGGCCCAAGACGACACGGCATCAATTGCAAGTTGAAGCCGGCGTTGAAGGAGAGGCGAATCATCACCCTGACAACAAAGGGTAAGATCATCGACATAGAGAGCGGAGAAGACACCAGAAGGAAGAGAGGAAAGAAGACCATTGAGGGCAACAAGAAAAAGAGTAGTGCTTAGAACACTACCCTGGGGCACACCTTCGTATTGCTGAAAAGAGGGAGAGAGAGCGGTACCAAGGCGCACCCGAAAGGAACGACGAGAGAGGAAGCTGCGGAGAAAGAGAGGGAGATGACCACGAAGGCCAAAAGAATGAAGTTGAGATAGGATATGATAACGCCAAGTGGTGTCGTAAGCCTTTTCTAGGTCAAAAAGGACGGCAACAACGGAGGTCTTCGCAGCAAAAGCAGTACGAATATAGACCTCCAAGTTCACCAGGACATCTGTCGTGCTGCGGCATTTGCGGAAACCAAATTGAGAAGGGGAGAGGAGGTGATGGTGTTCCAGGAACCACATCAGACGAACGTTAACCATACGTTCAAAGAGTTTGCAGACACAACTTGTGAGAGCAATAGGGCGAAAGTCCTTAGGGGAAGTACCCAGAGACCCCGGTTTGCGAACAGGGAGGACAACGGCATCGAGCCAGTCCTCAGGGACTGACGACGACTCCCAGATCCGATTATACAGACTCAGTAAATACTGAGACGTGCTCGGAGGGAGATGGCGAAGCATCTCGTAATGAATACCATCGGAGCTCGCCGCCGTAGAACCGCAGAGGGCCAGGGCAGAACGAAGTTCAGAGAGAGAGAAGGGATCATTATAGGGAAGCTGAAGATGAGTGCAGAAATCTAAAGGACGAGACTCAAGGACAGGTTTACGAAGAAGGAAAGATTGGGGAAGATGAAGACCAGAGCTAACAGAAGAAAAGTGGGAACCCAGGTCGGAAGCGACCTGCAACGGGTCCGCCACAAGAGTATCATGGAGGTGAAGGACCGGTGAAACATCGGGAACGAACTTACCCGCTATCTTGTGGATACGCTTCTAGATCTGGGCCAGAGGGGTCTCGGACGTAATTGTTGAGACATAAGATGCCCAACATTCACGTTTAGCCGTACGGATGGCCCTACGGGCCACCGCACTCGCTTTCCGAAAGAAAAGAAAAGAATCGGTCGTCTGCCTACGGCGGTGCCTCTTCCAGGCTGCACGCTTACAGCGGACAGCCCGAGCACAGTCCGCATTCCACCAGGGAACGCACTTCCGTGGACCCCGAGAAGAAGAGCGAGGAATAGAGCGGAGGGCAGCGTTGAAGACAGTGTCATGAAAAAGGAGGAGAGCGCGAGAGAGAGGCAGAAGGGAGAGGTCAGGGAGAGCAGCACTGAGGGTAAATAGGGTCCAGTCTGCCTTAGCAAACTGCCACCTAGGAAAAGAGAGGGAAGGGCGAAAAGAGAAAAAGGAAACAAGGATGGGGAAATGATCACTCCCATGGAGGTCATCAAGAACCTGCCACGTGAAATCTAAGTAAAGAGAAGAAGAGCAGAGAGAAAGATCAAGACAAGAAAGGGTGCGAGTCCGAGAGTCCAAATGAGTGGGCTCACCAGAATTCAGAAGAGACAGGGAAGAAGAGAGGAGAAACGGCTCAAGGAGGCGACCCCGGGTATTCGTCAGAACGTCACCCCAAAGAGAATGACGTCAATTGAAGTCACCCAGCAGGAGCACAGGCTCCGGCAAGGAGTCCAGGAGGTGTTTCAAATCAGGAAGAGAGAGCGGGACACTCGGGGGGAGATAAATGGAACAAACTGTGTACCATTTCCCCACAAAGATACGAGCAGCAGAACAATGGAGAGGCGAAGGAAAAAGTAAAGGAACAAAGGGAACATCAGCCCGAATCAAAAGAGCAGAAGAATTAGAAGCCCCAGCAATGGCTGGGGGGGGGGGGGGGAGATAAAGGAATAGCCACGAAAACGACCAGGACGAGCACCAAGCATTGGCTCCTGGAGACAGACACAAAGGGGCGAAAACCGCGAAATCAGAAGTTGGAGTTCGAGGAAATTGGCGTAATAACCTCGAACGTTCCATTGAAGAATGGACAACGACGAGAAGAGAAAGGACAAAAACAGAGAACAAGGAAGAAACAAAGGCGAAAGAGCAACAGAGCACGTTAAAGAATATCAGGGTCGGGATCAGGGTCAGCAAAGTCAGGGTTAGGGGGCATGGGTAAACTGAGCAAAGACGGAGGGAAGGAAACGGGAGAACAGAGCAGAGGTGGGCGGGCAGGGTCTGGAGGAGGAGGAGGAGGAGGAGGAGGAAGAGGAGGAGACAACGGAGAGGAGCCGTCAAGGACAGCAGCAGGAGGAGGGGGAGTAGAAAGAGGGGAGCGCACCCCAGCAAGAGCAGCAACCGAAAGGGAAGCAGGGGCCAAAGAAACCTCCATAGCAGGAACAGGGGGCGCAAGCACTGAAATGGGAGGGGAAGGAGCAACAGAGCCAGAAGGAGGAGCTGAGGAAGAAAGCGAAGCCTTCTTACCCACCGGGGAAGAGGAAGGAGAGGAGCCAGGCTTACGCTTCTGACTTAAAGAGACCGGTGTCCCAGCAACTACGTACCGGGCAACGGATTCCAGTGTCTCAACAGGAGAAGCCGAACGAGAGCACACACGACGGCCGTTAGGAGAGCGATGGACATCCGCCCGCACCGACAGGCGGTGGGGAGAGCCAATAGATGGAGGAAGAGGATGGGAAGGAGGATCGGAGGGGGACGAGGAAGAATACGCAGAAGACACGACAGACCGGGTAGAAGGAAGGGGAACCCCAGACAGAGGACCAGGAGGAGGATCCTTCGGGAGAGAACCCAAAGGAACAGAGGAGGGGGCAGTGGGCACATCAGGGTCCAAGGCCCGGAAACGGTTGTGAGTCTGAGGAAGGCGGGAAGGACGAGGAGAGGAAGAGCGCAACACGCGAGCATAAGAGATATTAGCATAAGGCGGGAGCCGGCGAACCTGGCGCCTCGCCTCAGGAAAAGATAAACGCTCCCGGTGCTTCAGGTTGAGGACGGCTGCCTCAAGCTTGTAATGGACACACGCACGGGAGAAGGTAGGATGGGCCTCACCGCAGTTGAGGCAACGAGCCTGGGGAGAAGTGCACTCCGACTTAGAGTGACCTTCGCCACCACACAAAGGACAGAGAGAGACAGTCCCGGAGCAGCGGAGGGCACCATGCCCAAACCTCCAGCACTTGTTACAGAGCCGAGGAGAAGGAATGTACTCCTGGACAGAGCACCTGGCACCAGCAAGAATGACAGAGGGTGGAGGGGTCCTACCATCAAAGGTAATCTTCACAACCCGGAGGGGTTGACGGCGACTACCACGAGGGGGACGAATAAACGTGTCCATCTGGAGAATAGAATGGCCCTGGGCAGCGAGGATATGGCGAATATCGTCGTGGCAGTCGCGCAGGTCCCGAACACCGGTTGCAACATGGGGCGGGAGCAAAATAGTGCCAACACTGGCATTCAACTGAGCGTTCTTCGAGACCCGAACGGGGGTCTCGCCAAGGCAGGATAAGGCAGCCAAGCGGGAAGCAGCATCCTGAGAAGGAGCAGCAACGACACGTGTACCGAGACGAGTGGGGTTGAAAGTAATGGAGGCATCCACGGAATCAATGAGATGTCGATGAAGGGAGAAATCGTCAGGAGGCGCAGAATCAAGAGGGAGGAGATCAAAATATTTGGCCCACGAAGCGGGACCAAACAAGGCTTGATAGGTAGCAGAACTGGAAGGAATCGAGCGAGGGCGGCCGTGACGAGGACGGCGGTGAGAACCCCCAGAGAGAGAGGGGTTAAAAGGCGCAGTAGTTACAACTAGAGAAGGAGCCGCGCCAGGGGACGAGGTAGTCACCACTGGGGGCTTGGGGCTCGACCCAACCACAGAGGAGGGAGGGGAGCCAGGGGAAGGAGTCAGAGAGGCCAAAGGAGGAGCAAGGTCGGGGCCCAATGCAGCGGAGGCTACAGAGCCCGGTCTTCCAATACGGACCGACTTGGGGGCTTGGTCGCCCACCCCACGAGCCTGAGAAGGTAAGCCAGAAGTAGCCGAAGCAGGGGTTATCATCTTGACGAAAGAAGAATTCACTCACGAATGTGCCCCCACACCCACCATGGAGCCACAATTAGAGGCAGGACACCCAACAAGAAGCTATCGCCGATCTTGTCGGGGCCTCCTAGGGGTGCGTCGTGAGTATACGCCCCACAAACGCCACCTTAAGAAACCGACAGTCCGTCGAGATCGGGTTCAGTGACGAAGTGGGGATTGACAATAAAAGGTTCCCCTCGCTCTCGACGTCGGGTACTGCAGTTCTACGGGTGCATGAGTATGCCTCCTCAAGCACCCGGGCGTCAAAATATAAGAAGTCCATGGAAGAACCAGAACGAGCAAAAGGTTGGCAGGAAACGGCAAGCAGATAGGAGAAGAGGGGGGAGAAAAACGAAACAGAAGGAAAAGGAAAAGATGCCCAGCAAAATTGGTACTGCCAAGCTAGACCACCACACCATGAGGAGGGTGTGAACCTGCACACTTGGTACTGCCAAGCTGGTGTTCTAGACCACCAACAATGTACCTCCAGCTAGAGGAGCAGCAGCAGGTCAGGATGTACTCGTCCTGCCTTTTGACACTGGCCTAGGCCTGAGGGTTAGTCTTCAGTGCGCCAAATAGGTCAGCTGCAGCGGTACCAAGTCAACGCCCCTCCTACCAACTGTGGTAGGCCGTGGCTGGGTGGATTGGCCAGAAATCAAAGCAGTAATTACTTATGTGGCGAGATTCACGATCACTGAAGGAAGCAGTTTTTTATTTTTTAATTATTATTTTCTACCACAGACGTGGCCACACATTTACAAAGCTAATCAGCAGATATAAATTTTCTTCTGTCCTCCATGGACAGGGTGAGAGATTTGTTAAACATATACTACAGGGATTTATTGAACAATCAACCACAGAAGGTGATTCGGTGCTTTTAAAATGCTAGACTAACCTACATACGTAAATACACAGATACACAGATTTACGTATGCCCTACATAAAGTGTTCGATGTGTCTTTTACAGAGTGTCATTAAACACTTTCCTCCTCTCGGCAAACGAGAAAAAATGTTAGGGCAAAGTGCTCTCGGCGTTGCGGGCTATCGAGCAGCAACACTGAAAAGTGTATACTCTTTTCATTGTCCTGACCTTAATTTTTGATGTATATATTTTATTTTTGTACCAATGTGTTCGCAATATAATGTTCTAGAAGAACATATATATAAAATGTCACCAGAGCATGTTTTAGACCGGCACCAAAGAAAGAACTACGTCGACCACTAGCCGTGAGCTCTAAACAGGGACGAAATGTTTCTATTCTTTTCAGGGTTGTCAACTCCACACTTGTCCTACAGCGTTAAATCTCTGAGATTTTGGTATCTCTGAGATCGCATTAAAATTCTCTACACGGACATATACATATAAACGTAGAATCATGATCGCGGCCCACCCGTAAGAGTGTGGGAAGTGGGCGAAGTGTTACCTGTTACCACACATCAGCGAAACCAGTTCTGTATCTTCTCTTCTTGTTGATAGTAGGTGCAGTTTGCATGAAGGGTTTGTCCTCCCGATGACCTCACCAGTACTGATGTTGTTGGACGCGTTTATGTTGAAGATGATCGGAGCTACCAAGGTGCTTGTTGCGTTGTGCTGTAGATAGAGGAACGGTGATTAAAACAGAGGTGTGTGTTAGAGGTTGACTTGCCGCACCGTAGGGCGGTGTGTTGTGTTTATGGCGTCAGCTGATCCTTGGTGTTGCGACGAGGCATTTGTTTTCTGTGTTTAGCTGTTGGTGGCGCCAGGTATAAATGTGGCGCGGGTCAGATGTGACCCAATTTGTTGGTCGACTGGAGATATTTAGCCAGTGCTTTGACTATTTGGTATTTTTCTTGTAACGAGTGGTCACCGCCTCCTAATATATGCTCGATGGTGAAGGGTATTTTAAGTGCGATAAAGACTTGTTTGAAATTTACTCTGGCACTATAATGTCGGAAGCAGTGCAGGAGATAGTGTTCGACTGTTTCAGGCACCTGACAGTGAGTACAGAGTTCGTTGATGTCTGTTCTGTGCTTAGAGCTGTGTGCTGCTAGTTTGGTGTGTCCCAGCCTTAATCTGGTCATCGTTACATCAATTTCTCTGCTGCTGAAACCAGTATTGAAAAGTGTATATTCTTTTCACTGTCCTGACCTTAATTTTCTATGTACGTATTTCATTTTTGTACCAGTGTGTTCGCAATAGAATGTTCTAGAAGAATATATGTATAAAATGTCGCACAAGAATGCGTTAAACCGGCACCAAATAAAGAAACTTCGTCGATTACACTTGTCGTGTCAACAATACAATAGTTTTACCACGAAGATACAAGACAATTCCGTTCTTCAAAATACGCTATGTGGCTATTAGAGAAAACGTAAATTTCATGGCAAACATCTTCATACTATCCCAACTAGATCGGATAAGTATTGAATATTATAGAACTACGTGTTCGTAAGACATAAAAATATGTCGAGCCCTCACATTCAAGAGAAAAATAGTTGTCCTGTTTTTGTGTCCGAATGGGAGGAAAGTGTTGTGCATTTACAAAGGTGAAATGTAATTCTGATCAGCTTTCACAATAAAGAAAGAAATTGAATTTCACATATACTTTATACATATACATACACACACACATATACGTACATATATATATATATATATATATATATATATATATATATATATATATATATATATATATATATATATGCGAACAAGCCTGAATGGTCCCCAGGACAATATGCAACTGAAAACTCACACCCCAGAAGTGACTCGAACCCATACTCCCAGGAGCCACGCAACTGGTATGTACAAGACGCCTTAATCCACTTGACCATCACGACCGGACGTAATGAGGTGATAGCCGAGGCTATTTGAACCACCCCACCGCCGGCACTCGGATAGTAATCTTGGGCATAGCATTTTACCAAATCACCTCATTCTTTGGGGCACACGTGAGGAACACAAATGCGAACAAGCCTGAATGGTCCCCAGGACAATATGCAACTGAAAACTCACACCCCAGAAGTGACTCGAACCCATACTCCCAGGAGCCACGCAACTGGTATGTATATATATATATATATATATATATATATATATATATATATATATATATATATATATATATATATATATATATATATATATATATATATATACACACACATGTAATTTTTGTCTCTTTTTACTCTGACAGGGTGAGATAGCTTATAGAGAAACTAGTGTGCTATTAATTACTTAATCACTGAAAATAAAAATAATTTATTTATTTTATTTATTTATTTATATATATACAAGAAGGTACATTGGGTTTGTGAGAATACATTGAATAGTACAGTATTTACAATCTTGTAAAGCCACTAGTACGTGCAGCGTTTCGGGCAGGTCCTTAATCTAAAAATAATAATAATCTAATCTAGTCCTTAATCTAATCCTTAATCTAGTCTTAATCTAATAATAATTATCTTAATCTTAATCTTAATCTAATCTTAATCTAATAATCTAGTCCTTAATCTAATAAAATAATAATAAAATGTTTATTCAGTAAGGTACATATATACAAGAGATTTTACATAAATTGATAGATTTATAGATAAAGCTAGTACATACAATGCCTAAAGCCACTATTACGCAAAGCGTTTCGGGCAGGAAAAACTTTAATGACTAATACTTAATATTAAATGAGTATAAAGAATAAAATGTGTTGAGAACAAATAAAAATAAAGATAAAAAGGGGGAAACATTGCTGAAAAAGCAGCACAAATACAATTAGGTCGACAAACAGCGTTGTTTAAGAAAACAGACATGGGTTGACAATAGAGGGGTAAGGTAGGTTACAGGGAATTTATTAGGTAGTACGTGCTTCGTTTTTATCTTAAACTGGTTCAGAGAGGTACAGTCTTTAACAGGGTGGGGAAGGTCATTCCACATTCTGGGTCCCTTGATTTGTAGAGCATTTCTAGTTTGATTAAGTCGTACTCTTGGAATATCAAAACTGAATTTATTTCTGGTGTGGTGTTCATGGGCTCTGTTACAACCTTCAATGAAGCTTTTCAGGTCAGGATTGGCATTACAGTTCAGCATTTTATAAATGTATAATACACATGAGAGAATGCGCAGTGACTTAATATCTAACATATTCAGATATTTGAGTAGGGGTACCGAGTGATGTCTGGGGCCAGAGTTGTATATTGTCCTAATGGCAGCTTTGTGTTGAGTAATTAGAGGACGTAAATGATTTTGGGAAGTAGAACCCCAAGCACAAATACCATAGTTGAGATATGGATAGATGAGAGAGTAATAGAGCGTCACCAGGGCATGGCGGGGTACATAATATCTGATCTTAAAAAGAATGCCAACAGTTTTTGAAACTTTTTTTGATATATTTAGAATGTGTCCCTGGAAATTCAGCTTATGGTCAACGAGAACGCCAAGGAATTTGACCTCTAATTTGTGACAAATTTGGGTATTGTTAATTCTGAGATTTTTTTGATTAGAGGATTTATTGCCAAACAGAATATAGAAAGTTTTGTCAATGTTTTAGGGTGAGTTTGTTGGCAGTTAGCCAAAGATGGACTTTCTTTAGCTCAGTATTTACTGTGGCATTTAGAGCAAGGGGGACAGGACTGGAGTAAATGAAGGTTGTGTCGTCAGCAAATAGAATTGGTTTAAGGTGTTGGGAGGCATTTGGAAGGTCATTAATGTAGATGAGAAAGAGGAGAGGGCCAAGTATGCTGCCCTGAGGAACACCAATGTTGATGGGTAGGGTGGGAGGTATTGAATTATTCACAGAAACATACTGGAGCCTGTCAGTATGGCAAGATTTGAGGTATTGCAGGGAGTGTCCTCTGACTCCATAATGATGTAATTTAAGAAGAAGGTTTTGGTGGTTGACAGTGTCAAAAGCCTTACGCAGTTCCACAAATAACCCAACAGGGAACTCATTTTTATCAAGAGCTGCATGAATCAAGTTAATCATACTAATAAGTGCATCGTTAGTGCTTTTTTGGGTCTGAAGTCATATTGACAAGAGCTAAGTATATTGTGTTTTGCTAGATAAGAGTAAAGCTGCTTGTAGATTAGTTTTTCAAATATTTTTGACAAGTTAGGCAGGATTGATATAGGTCTGTAGTTGTTAACATCTGTGAAATCACCACATTTGTGGACAGGGGTTACTCTTGCTATTGAAGGTGAAGGTTCTGAAGGTGATTAAGGTGCTTTTACAAGCTCAGTTTATATAGTTACATCACATACCATTATTGTATAAGTGATACATTACATGGTCAATCTAGGGTACAAGTCCAATATATCATCAAGAGTTCCAGTACTCATATAGTAGTTACAGAGTTCAGCATACCTCAGCCCAGGAGGGCGAAAGTCAGTCAATATGGGACATTCTACAATATAATGTTCAAGTGAGTGCATGTTTTCTCTTTCACAAAGTTGACACATTGTGTACTCGACATATGGGTTTTGAGAAAGCTGCCAGATACGACTATATCCCAGACGTATTCTGGCCACTATAACATCACATTGACCAACTCTTCTCTCTCACTCTCTCACTCACTCACTCTCTCTCTCCCCCTCCCTCCCTCCCTCCCTCCCCTCCCCTCCCCTCCTTCCCTCCCCTCCACTCCCCTCCCTCCCTCCCTCCCTCCCTCCCTCCCTCCCTCCCTCCCCTCCGCCCTCCCTCCCTCCCTCCCTCCAGTGTAGTGCAGCAAGCTAAGTTAATTATGAGGAGTTGAGGTCCAGTGTAGTGCAGCAAGCTAAGTTAATTATGAAGAGTTGAGGTCCAGTGCAGTGCAGCAAGCTAAGGTATTTATGAGAAGTTGAGGTCCAGTGCAGTGCAGCAAGCTAAGGTAATTATGATGATTTTGATAATTATGAATTATGAATTTCAACAAATTCAACTTCATTAATAAACAGATAAACTGGGAGCAAATAAACCAGGACTTCACAGAAATATACTGGGGAGAACAGTTAGAAAATGCAAACCTGAACTAGTGCCCGGAAAAAAATAAGCTCATTAGCACTAGAAATATGTTCAAACCGCATACCCCTAAGGAGAAAGAGATGCAGATTGGAATAGGCGAAGAAAACTAATCGCGGAACAACTTGAGAGTCGCACCCTATCTCAAGAACGGCGAAGAAGGTCAAGTAGAGAAATAGAAACAATTGAACTCAAGCTACAAGAATCATACAAAACCCAGAAGAGGCAAAGAGAGCAAAAGGCTATCAGTGAAATAGAGAGAAATCCGAAATATTTTTTCTCCTATGCAAAATCAAGATAAAAAACCACATCTAGTATCGGGCCCCTGCAAAAGGGAGATGGAACTTTCACCGATGACAACAAGGAAACAAGCGAGCTACTGAGGAAGCAGTACGACTCTGTTTTCAGCGAGCCACTAAACGCACTAAAGATTGATAACCCAAATGAATTTTTCATGGATATGATACCAACATAAAATCTTCTATCAGACGTCACCCTATCCCCACTGGATTTTGAAGCCATAAACAGTATGCCTATGCATTCTGCACCAGGCCCGGATTCTTGGAACTCAATATTCATCAAGAATTGTAAAAATCCACTATCGCAGGCCCTTCACATTCTGTGGAGACAAAGCCTAGATACTGGCGTTATCCCTGACATACTAAAAACCGCAGAGATAGCACCACTTCATAAAGGAGGAAATAAGGCAGAGGCAAAAAATTACAGACCGATAGCACTAACATCGCACATCATAAAAAATTTTGAGAGAGTGCTAAGAAGTAAGATCACAAAATACATGGAATCACAGCATCTCCATAACCCCGGACAATATGGTTTCAGAACAGGGCGCTCTTGCCTGTCGCAGTTGCTGGACCACTATGATATGGCATTAGATGCTATGGAAGACAAACAAAACGCTGATGTAATTTACACAGATTTTGCAAAAACTTTTGATAAATGTGACCATGGTGTTATTGCACATAAAATGCGTTCAAAAGGAATTACCGGAAAAATAGGTAGATGGATCTACAATTTCCTGACTAACAGAACCCAATGTGTAATAGTCAACAAAATAAAATCCAGCCCATCAACCGTAAAGAGCTCAGTCCCACAGGGTACTGTGCTTGTTCCAGTACTTTTTCTTATCCTCATATCGGACATAGACAAGAACACAACCTATAGCACTGTATCATCCTTTCCAGATGACACTAGGATCTTCATGAGAGTAGGCAACATAGAGGACACGGCAAACCTCCAGTCAGATGTAGATCAGGTCTTTCTATGGGCTACAGAAAATAATATGGTGTTTAACGAAGATAAGTTTCAGCTCATGCGCTACGGAAAAAATGAAAATATAAAAACGGAAACCACGTATAAAACTCAGGCAAATCATAGCATAGAACGAAAAGGCAATGTAAAGGATCTGGGTGTACTCATGTCGGAAGACCTTACCTTTAAAGAACCACAATAAAGTAGCCATCACAATGGCAAGAAAAATGAGAGGTTGGATAACAAGAACTTTTCACACTAGAGATGCTATACCGATGATGATACTTTTCAAAACACTTGTGCTCTCTAGAGTGGAGTACTGCTGCACAATGACAGCCCCTTTCAAAGCTGGAGAAATTGCTGACCTGGAGAGTGCGCAGAGATCCTTTACTGCTAGAATCCACTCAGTAAAACATCTAAATTACTGGGACCGACTAAAGAGCCTAAATCTGTACTCCCTTGAGCGCAGGCGGGAGAGATACTGTTATGATCTCAGCCTACAGGAGAAACGAGTCTCCCTCCTTGAGAGTTATTCAGCAAGCCTGACCTAACTAGAAGGTCTAGCAAGTATTGAGGTGATAACGCATATGTAAAATAGTTGGTTGGATATGTGTAACAGTTTGAGATTATGGGCAATGCAGAAGAAAACAGATAAATGACTGGCTAGAAGATGTGGACATTTTGCTGGAGGCGTGAGGCTCGCTTCCGGAGGACCTTGACCTCACTTGAGTGCCAGACATCGCAGGGGGAAGCCGCGCTCCATTTGAGCTCCCGCCAGAAGGGAACCCCTAGTGATATATCTCGAAGAGAAGAGAAGTGTGTAGGGAGTGCCAGCTGTGGAACCGAGCTGGGAACGTTGTGGTATCAAGTCCTGGTCGACGAGCAGAGTTTAATAAGCTACTCAGAGGCATTTTCGTGGGCTGTGTGGAGCGCCCTGACCAGACGCCGTCAGAGGAAAAGCGCCCTCGAACAGTTAATCTGTGGTAAGCACGATATACGCCAGTTCATAGTGATCACTTGTAGTTGGTCGTGTGCCCAGCGACAGTAGCAATGTTTATTTATAAGTTAGACATGTTTTAATAAGGCAGAAAGCCTGAAATAGGAGAGTGAAGAGGGAGGAGCACGGAGCGACGTCCGCCCCCTCCGAGCGCTGGCGGACGACTGAGGGAGCCTGGCTCTTGACGGAGGAAGACCCTCCCAGCGAGTGAGGACCGCCGCCAGGCGAGGTGGAGTATGGACCCGCCCAAAACGGGGGAGTCCACTCTCACTGTATGTAGAGAACAGATAGAGGTTTGAGGCAAGCGTATTGTGTGGTTATTTTTGTTTATGTGTTAAAGGGGAACATTTTATTGGAGTGTCGATGGGTTGCAGGTTTGTTCTTTGGGGAAGAAGTTGCTGAGAACTTCGAAGCCAGCAGATGAAGTAGCTAATGAGACTCCAAGGTAGCGGAGCAGAGGACCTCGAGCTGTGAGGAGAAGCAGCAGTGAAGAGGAGTGTCACGTGCTTCTGTAGAGGTGGTGTAGCAGCCAAGAGAGCTGTGGAAGAACCTAACAGAAGGGTGAAGCACCGTAGTTGCACAAGGAAACTTCATGATAGCAGCCTGGAGGAGCTGCAGAGGATCCTGGTAGTGAAGCCCGGCAGAACCTAAAGATATTAGGGTAGTGAACTTCCAGAGGTGGAAGGGGAAGTTCTGGTGGATTACTTATAGGGAGTTGATAGTGTTTGGTTGTCATTAGCGTGCAAGACGCAGTGAGAGGTGAGTGACTGTTGGCATTCTTATGTCAAGGAGTTTTTTATACTGAAGTATCAATGAACATTTATACTGGTATATGTGATTGCATTCAAATGCTGATTTTCTATATATACATTATCTTGCTGATAGTGCAACAGTGTATGTAGGCTTGACCAACTTGAGGAGGTTAATAGTATCAGGTGGTAACCAGGAGATAGGATACCACTTGATAAGCTGATAATAGAGTTCTGATGGTGTTGGAGTGCAACCTGATTGTGATATTATAGAGTATAGGATTCATTATTATTATATGTGTGGATGTATCGTGTATGTGCTTTGTCCAGTAAATGTGTCACAATTTGCTGGTGTTTGCCCTTGTCCTAGTGAGGCTTCCCAGGAGGTAGTAAAGAAGGAGAGAGAGAGAGAAAGAACCAAGAACCACTGCCGTGGACAGGGTAAAAGGTAATACTAATAAGTCAAAAAGGGGATTGAGGAGATCATATCACCTAAGGAGAGAGTGGGGAGTCACAGCGGCTCGAGTGGGTGTGTGCACGTGACAACGAGGCTAAATGTTGGAGCCGCATCCCCTAAACGTGTGACGTTGAGCCCCTCTCCAAGAGCCAGAAGCGCCAAGGGTGATCTCCTAGTATAAGCACTCTACCGAGTTGTGGGTTGGGTTGTCCGTAGAGAAGGATCAACGACGACAACACCAACCAACCCACAGTCTATAATAAATTGGGGGCCTGTGTCCGGGAGAGTGAACTGACACACCCACACCCTGTCCAAGAGTGGATTTGTACACCCTTGCTGAAATAGATAAACTGTGTGACCGCAGGTGTATATTCTCTCTCTTGGGAAGACTCACAGGACAGGATGACAGCAGTCCTGAATTTTAGAGGTTCGGAGAAAGACCTTGCGAGAGCCCAGAAGTACATTGATACAGGAGATGATGAAATCTTGCAAAATTGTACCCAGGAACAACTTTGGTTGATCGGTAAAATGTATGGTGTTAGGTTGAAGTCAAACAGGGCGTCTAGTAAACGAAAGGAAATCAAGGCAATAACGCAGATAGACAGAGTAAGCATGTTCTGCAAAACTCATGACGAGAAGATTCTAGACATGTGCACTAGGAGGCAGATAAGGATGTTGGAAGACCATTTCGGCCTAAAGGGTGGGCAAGATAAGATAGAGGATGGACGCGAGGCGCTACGGACTTGGTTAAGGGAACAAAAAGCAGAAGAGAAGGAAGCGAAACGCCAATGTGAACAAGAGGAAACACAGTGCCAGCAAGGAGGAGCTGAAGCCCTGCCTCAGAATGAAGAACCCGATAGGTTGGAAGAAATTTCAGAGGAAACGGATGATGCGCCAAGTGACGAAGGAATTAATGTAAACTCAAGTAGCAGCAGGGAAAGCAGCCTTGAGAGGCGCGAGATGGAACCAAAGTTGGAACCAGGAGACAATGAGGTACAGCTGCAACGTGAAGAGAGGCAGGCTCGGCTTGAGCAAGAGAAAGCCAAAGCCGAGCAGGAGCGAGCTAAAGCTGAGCAAGAGAAAGCTAAAGCCGAACAGGAAAAAGCTAAAGCCGAACAGGAAAAAGCTAAAGCTGAACAGGAAAAGCTTAAAGTCGGACAAGAGAGAGCCAAGGCCGAACAAGAAACGGCCAAGGCTGAACTGACTATGATAAAGATGGAGGCCGCTAAAGCAGAACAAGAGAGAATTAAGACAGCACGAAGAGAGAACAGAGTGAGAAGCGAGGCGAGATACAGCAATGGCAGATCCAGTGGAGTCTGGGGAGGAAGAAATTATGAGAGACCCAGAAGAGTCTGGGGTGAGAAAAATTTTGATAAATGGGCAGATCAAAGTAAGTACCCTAAAACTCAGAAGAGTAGGTCGCGCACTTCATCTGAAAGTGAAGATGGAGGAGCCAAACGAGAAACTATTCGTGATCCAGGGAATCAAGAGTCCAGTAAAGCCCCACAGAGTGCAGGTTGTGTACCTGGCTCGAGGAACTCTTATGTGAGTGGACAAAGTCAGAGCCGCTTTGGTACGTATATGAGAGATGTCTCCCAGATGAGATGTTACCAATGTAACGGATTGGGTCACGTGATGCGAGATTGTCGGCAGGGCAAGAGAGTTGTGACCCTGGCCATGTGTGACCCCGGAAGTAAATATACTAATGTGTTCCGAGACAAACCACAGAGAGCGAATTTAGTGAACGAGAGGTATAGGCCGTTCATGAGTAAAGGTTGGATCAGTATAAGAGGCCAACCTGAGGTAGAAGTTGGTATCTTAAGAGATACCGGAGCTAATCAGAGCTTGATTACGAGAAGCCTGATTGGGAATGATCGACGGTTAGCTGGCAGGAGTAAGATGAGAGTATATGGGTTATTGTCTGAGAGTGACATGCCCGTTTGTACTGTCCAGCTAAGGTCGGAATATGTGTCGGCAGAGGTGATGTTGGGAGTGTGCCCCGACATACCTATTCCAGGAGTCCAAGTGATCCTGGGGAATGACTTGTGTGGGACAAAGGTGTTGACAAGAGTCATAGCGGAGACTGTGCCAGAGGAGTGCCCAGAAGGCCACGGCACGTGTGGGACACCTGAGAGTGTGAACCTGACTGACATCCGAGGAAATGAGTCAGGAGACCGCCAAGCCATTGAGTACCCCGTCTCGGTAGTGATGAAGGGAGAGGTGGCCGACGAGGAAGACACTGGAGAAGGTGAGACAGTGTCGATTCAGCCGTTGGAAGATATCGACGTAGATATAGCGTGGCTGTTTGATGAAGGTCCAGCCCAGAAAAATGAAGTCTCGGTGAGGTCAAAAGTGAAGATGGCCCAGCCGAAGAAGAATACTGTGAAGAGAGTTGACCTGAGTAGAGCCCAGACTGCTGAAATTAAGAGTCGGAAGGCGAATGCAACTGTGCTGAGTAGGAATGAGGAAGGATGTGGACATACTGAGGACGGGAGTAGATCGTCAAGTGGTCCACGAGCACAGAGGCATATGGATAGTGGAGTTAAGTTGTTTGAGATGTCAGGAGTTGACATGTTTCACAGAAAACGTGGAGAAAAGATAATGAAGAAAAGTAGTAGCCGAGAAAGTGAAAGGAGAAGAGACAGCATGTGTGGAGAGATGCTTATGAGCACTCTGGGAGAGGCAAAGCGACATGTATGGTCGAGTGCTGTTGGATGTAATACAGTGCCCGAAGAAACTTTTAGGGAACGAAGAAGAGTTGAAGGAGAAGAAATGGAGTTGTATAGAGGTGAAAAGTGTGGGAAGAGGATGATGATGCAAGCATGGAGGAATAGAAGAAAGCCGAGGACTCGATGGAGGTCAAACAAGACGATGTCTTGGACAAATGAGGAGACGAAAGGGAGGATAGTTGGTGAAGACGAGGGAGTGAAGTATGATGATAGGAGGCGGAAGTATAATGGCAGTAGATGGAAGTATGAAGACGACAGAGGAGATACAGACAGTAGATGTCTGACTCTGGACGTGAAGAGAAGAAGACGAGGAAACGGAGGGTGGAGACAGTAAGTAGAGTGGACCAATGGATTGCAGGCGTCCAAGGAGGACAGCCTAGCCAAGAGGTGCCAGAGAGGTCAAATCGTTTATGAGAAGATCATATTTCTGGCGAGTTGTGAGCCAGATGTTGCAAGGAGCATCGAACTAATTGTAGACTCCTAAGGAAGTATATGGGGTGAAGAACGAGACAGTGTGGTGGCGGATGTATTATCCCGAGCTTTGCCACTGGAATAACTCTCAAAAATAAGGGGAGGGGAGTGTTATGATCTCAGCCTACAGGAGAAACGAGTCTCCCTCCTTGAGAGTTATTCAGCAAGCCTGACCTAACTAGAAGGTCTAGCAAGTATTGAGGTGATAACGCATATGTAAAATAGTTGGTTGGATATGTGTAACAGTTTGAGATTATGGGCAATGCAGAAGAAAACAGATAAATGACTGGCTAGGAGATGTGGACATTTTGCTGGAGGCGTGAGGCTCGCTTCCGGAGGACCTTGACCTCACTTGAGTGCCAGACATCGCAGGGGGAAGCCGCGCTCCATTTGAGCTCCCGCCAGAAGGGAACCCCTAGTGATATATCTCGAAGAGAAGAGAAGTGTGTAGGGAGTGCCAGCTGTGGAACCGAGCTGGGAACGTTGTGGTATCAAGTCCTGGTCGACGAGCAGAGTTTAATAAGCTACTCAGAGGCATTTTCGTGGGCTGTGTGGAGCGCCCTGACCAGACGCCGTCAGAGGAAAAGCGCCCTCGATCAGTTAATCTGTGGTAAGCACGATATACGCCAGTTCATAGTGATCACTTGTAGTTGGTCGTGTGCCCAGCGACAGTAGCAATGTTTATTTATAAGTTAGACATGTTTTAATAAGGCAGAAAGCCTGAAATAGGAGAGTGAAGAGGGAGGAGCACGGAGCGACGTCCGCCCCCTCCGAGCGCTGGCGGACGACTGAGGGAGCCTGGCTCTTGACGGAGGAAGACCCTCCCAGCGAGTGAGGACCGCCGCCAGGCGAGGTGGAGTATGGACCCGCCCAAAACGGGGGAGTCCACTCTCACTGTATGTAGAGAACAGATAGAGGTTTGAGGCAAGCGTATTGTGTGGTTATTTTTGTTTATGTGTTAAAGGGGAACATTTTATTGGAGTGTCGATGGGTTGCAGGTTTGTTCTTTGGGGAAGAAGTTGCTGAGAACTTCGAAGCCAGCAGATGAAGTAGCTGATGAGACTCCAAGGTAGCGGAGCAGAGGACCTCGAGCTGTGAGGAGAAGCAGCAGTGAAGAGGAGTGTCACGTGCTTCTGTAGAGGTGGTGTAGCAGCCAAGAGAGCTGTGGAAGAACCTAACAGAAGGGTGAAGCACCGTAGTTGCACAAGGAAACTTCATGATAGCAGCCTGGAGGAGCTGCAGAGGATCCTGGTAGTGAAGCCCGGCAGAACCTAAAGATATTAGGGTAGTGAACTTCCAGAGGTGGAAGGGGAAGTTCTGGTGGATTACTTATAGGGAGTTGATAGTGTTTGGTTGTCATTAGCGTGCAAGACGCAGTGAGAGGTGAGTGACTGTTGGCATTCTTATGTCAAGGAGTTTTTTATACTGAAGTATCAATGAACATTTATACTGGTATATGTGATTGCATTCAAATGCTGATTTTCTATATATACATTATCTTGCTGATAGTGCAACAGTGTATGTAGGCTTGACCAACTTGAGGAGGTTAATAGTATCAGGTGGTAACCAGGAGATAGGATACCACTTGATAAGCTGATAATAGAGTTCTGATGGTGTTGGAGTGCAACCTGATTGTGATATTATAGAGTATAGGATTCATTATTATTATATGTGTGGATGTATCGTGTATGTGCTTTGTCCAGTAAATGTGTCACAATTTGCTGGTGTTTGCCCTTGTCCTAGTGAGGCTTCCCAGGAGGTAGTAAAGAAGGAGAGAGAGAGAGAAAGAACCAAGAACCACTGCCGTGGACAGGGTAAAAGGTAATACTAATAAGTCAAAAAGGGGATTGAGGAGATCATATCACCTAAGGAGAGAGTGGGGAGTCACAGCGGCTCGAGTGGGTGTGTGCACGTGACAACGAGGCTAAATGTTGGAGCCGCATCCCCTAAACGTGTGACGTTGAGCCCCTCTCCAAGAGCCAGAAGCGCCAAGGGTGATCTCCTAGTATAAGCACTCTACCGAGTTGTGGGTTGGGTTGTCCGTAAAGAAGGATCAACGACGACAACACCAACCAACCCACAGTCTATAATAATACATAATAATTTACACGTGGAAAATAATTGAGGGGCTGGTCCCAAACCTGCACACAGAAATAACATCACATTAGACCAGAAGACATGGTAGGATGTGCAGAATACCCCCATTGAAAAGTGAAGGTGCAACAGGTACTCTGAGAGAGAACTCTATCAACATCAGAGACCCGAGACTGTTCAACACGCTTCCACTACACATAAGGGGCATAACTGGCAGACCCCTCACAGTGTTCAAGAGAGAACTGGATAAGCACCTCCAAAGGATACCTGATCAATCAGGCTGTGACTCATACATCAGGCTGCGAGCAGCCGCGTCCAACAGCCTGGTTGATCAGTCCAGCAATCAGGAGGCCTGGTCGACGACCGGGCCGCGAGGACGCTAAGCCCCGGAAGCACCTCAAGGTATGATTTGTGGTCCAGTTGTAACACGGGACGGGTATTGGCTCTCCCTTGTCCTTTACCCTGTCCGCGAATATGCTTACTGAAACTTAAACCGAATTCCAAAGAACCCCAGAGTAAACTCTATAGCCGAGTCCTACGCCACATGTTCTTAGCCGTTCGATTGGCTAAGATTCTACAGCCACGTGACGTTGTACTAGGTTTTCTAGCAAACTCAAGGGATCCCTTTACGCCGCCACCACCAGACCAATAACCAGAATCGTCAATTAATCGGGGTCTGAACCGATTAATCAATACAATACAATACAATTTTATTTAGGTAAGGTACATACATACAATAAATTTTTACAAGGATTGGTTGACTTATAGGTAGAGCTAGTACATACAAAGCCTAAAGCCACTATTACGCAAAGCGTTTCGGGCATAATCAATCATTAAAACCTTGGGGCTTGATCCCCAAATTACTTGGAAAAGGGGGGGAAGAATCTATGTTAAGTGTGGGAATTATAGCAAACAAAGGGATAAATGAACCCTTAAATTTTGTTAGGCTTGTGGCCCAACTAAATCTCAGACTCGTGGAGACCATGTGACAAGAACAAGGTCACAAAAAATTGTAAATAATTAAATGTAGAGAACAAGCTAATTATTTATTTATGCTAAGTCTAAAACAACATCTAAATGAAATATCACTCCCTATACCTTAACGCTCCCTATCAAGGCATGAAATGAACTATTTACCTATACAAAAACATAGCAACTATACCTTGCTAATAAGACCAGCTGATGTTAGGCTGATCTCTTTGGAGAGAAAGGTGGATGACCTTCTCCAGTTGTTGACCAAGACCACACTGATCCTACCCCTAGCCTTCCTCACAGCTAGTCAGAGCTAGAGGGTATTCCTACGCCACGTTACTAGTTTACTAGTAGGGTTTAAATTGAACAACTAATCTCTGTTGTATTGAACAACCCAGATAGTTGAACTCTTATAAACTGATGGTAATCGTACAGCCATCTTAGGGAAAGGCTATTTCCGATTACAATATGGCTATTTGAACTTTGAGAATTACTAAATATGGAAGACTTTGGTGACCTTTGGCCCAGGGTCGCCCAAACTGATCCGCGTCAGAGGCTAGTCCTCTGCTAGTGACGTCACTGACGGTGACTTACTCATTATTCCGACAAGTGAGAATACTCTTGATCCTTGAACAGGTATATTATTGAATACAATTTGAATGAAGACTTGAATTTCTCTAAATTACTGAATTCTGTAAAATAATTCATTATAAGTTGCTTAAGATAAAGGCGCCGGCCATTTTGTAATCTTAACCGCTAATCCCAGGAGAGATGACCTTCCTCTGCTTGTCAGGTCAAGTACCATCTGACTCCAAACTTTCAAAACCCCCATGTCTATGAGAAACTATACTGAATAATTCCCTACAACAAACCTAGTTCGTTACACAGTGTAGTGCAGCAAGCTAAGGTAATTATGAGGAGCTGAGGTTCAGTGTAGAGCAGCAAGCTAAGGTAATTATGAGGAGTTGAGGTCCAGTGTAGTGCAGCAAGCAGCAGCAGAGGGTGTAATAGTAGAAACAACAATAGCTGGATCAACATGAGAAGCAGCAGTTGGCAACAGGGTTGTTGATTTGTGGAACTAATTACCACGAATCGTAGTGGAGGTGGGGTCCCTCGATTGTTTCAAGCGTTGGTTGGACATGTATATGAGTGGGATTGGGTGGTTATAAATAGGAGCTGCCTCGTATGGGCCAATAGGCCTTCTGCAGTTACCTTTGATCCTATGTTCTCAAATAGCAGGAGGAACAGCAGTAGCCAGATCAGCATGATAAGTAGCAGTAGAAATAGCAGGAGGAATAGCAGTAGCTGGATCAGCATGAGAAGTAGCAGTAGAAATAGCAGGAGGAACAGAAGCCAGGGAAATTTTGTTTTCAAGGATGCCGTGAGTAGGAAGAAGGGGGTGTAACATCATTTTCAGGACATCATTATATTAAAAAATGTAAATATTTAAATTTGTATTCAAAATAATGTGTGTACAAGTAAGTAATTATCAAAAGAAGGCACCAAACCGGGAAGGCTATGTAGCACCATCAAATGCGCAAAATAATCAGAGGGCGCTAAATATCACCAAAGATGCCAATACAAGAACAAAAACGCATAAGGCGAACGATATCAAAAGTATCCGAGTCACCAAGAATTCTATTGAGGGACAGGTGACCGCGAGGGGCGGTCGGAAAGCAAGACACACGCTCGGCCTGGAAGTCAGGACATTCAAGAAGGACATGCACGACCGTAAGAGGGACAATGCATCTAGGACAATAAGGAGCAGGGCGGCGCTCCATCAATTGACCATGGGTTAAGCGAGTATGGCCAATACGCAACCTCGCCAGAGCTGTTTCCCACCGCCGGTTATGGTGGAAGGAGGACGGCCATGAGGAAACACAACATTTAAGAGCACGTAGCTTGTTACCAGTAACAGAGAACCAAGAAGCCTGCCAACGGGTAAGGACTGAGGAATGGATAACCGGGTAAAAGTCAGAATACGGAATGCCTTTACGAGAGATGGGACAAGAGCGGACAGCTTCCTTGGCGGCAGCATCCGCACGCTCATTTAAAAACACACCAATATGGCTGGGAACCCAACAAAACTCAACCGACTTAAATTTACTGTGAACAAGAAACAGCCAATGCTGGATCTCGACAACTACTGGATGAACCGGATTAAAGGACCCGAGAGCCATGAGGGCACTACGAGAGTCAACAACAACTACAAAGGAAGACTGACAACGAGAAAGCAGGAGACGAAGAGCATAGAGAATAGCATAAAGTTCCGCTGTAAAGATGCTAGTCTCCGGAGGTAAGCGACACATATAAGTGCAATCAGGAAAAATAACAGACTAGCCAACACCGTTTTAGAACCGTAGGAGGGGGTAAAAGCTTTAGTGATGCGGGTCAAGGAAGTACAAAACTGTGGAAGAGGGACTCTCCACGGGAGCACCTGTAGGCAAGATAACAGGACAGAAAGAGGGAGGTGGTGAAGAGGAACAGGAACCGCAGGAGGGGTAAAAGTTAAAGCACGACATAGGCGAGAGGATGTTGTAAGGACAGCGCCAGATAGCGAAGACAGTAGCAATCACGGCGGTCCTGGAGAAACAGGAAGCCAGTGTCAACATACAAGCTAAGGACGGGAGTCGAACAAAAGGCACCAGGACTGAGGCGCAACCCAGTATGGTGAAAAGCATCAAGACGGCGAAGAGTAGGAGAAGCAGAGGAGTAAGCAGGGCAACCATAATCGAGCTTAGACAGGACGAGAAAGGAATGTAGAGCAAGGAGAGTGCGCCTATGTGCCCCCCCAAGAAGTATGGGACAAGACCCGAAGGAGAGTAAGGGCCTTAGAGCACTCAACACGGAGGTAAGAGATATGGGAAGACCAAGACAAACGAGTGTCAAGGAATAACCCCAAAAGCTTCGCAGAATCTTTGTACTCAAGGGGATGACCATAAAGTGACAAAGAGGGACGAAGAACAACCCGTTTCTGCGTGAAAGTCATGGCATAAGTCTTAGAAGTAGGGAACTTGAAGCCATGATCGGTGGCCCAAGACGACACGGCATCAATCGCAAGTTGAAGCCGGTGCTGAAGGAGAGGCGAATCATCACCCTGACAGCAAAGGGTAAGATCATCGACATAGAGAGCGGAGAAGACACCTGAAGGTAGAGAGGAAAGAAGACCATTGAGGGCAACCAGAAAAAAAGTAGTGCTCAGAACACTACCCTGGGGAACACCTTCGTATTGCTGAAAAGAGGCAGAGAGAGCGGTAGCAAGGCGCACCCGAAAGGAACGACGAGAGAAGAAGCTGCGAAGAAAGAGAGGGAGATGACCACGAAGGCCAAACGAATGAAGTTGAGATAGAATATGATATCGCCAAGTGGTGTCGTAAGCCTTTTCCAGGTCAAAAAGGACGGCAACAACGGAGGTCTTCGCAGCAAAAGCAGAACGAATATAGACCTCCAAGTTCACCAGGACATCTGTCGTGCTGCGGCACTTGCGTAAACCAAATTGAGAAGGGGAGAGGAGGTGATGGTGTTCCAGGAACCACATCAGACGAACGTTAACCATACGTTCAAAGAGTTTGCAGACACAACTTGTGAGGGCAATAGGGCGAAAGTCCTTAGGGGAAGTACCCAGAGACCCCGGTTTGCGAACAGGGAGGACAACGGCATCGAGCCAGTCCTCAGGGACTGACGACGACTCCCAGATCCGATTTTACAGACTCAGTAAATACTGAGACGTGCTCGGAGGGAGATGGCGAAGCATCTCATTATGAACACCATTGGAGCCCGCCGCCGTAGAACCGCAGAGGGCCAGGGCAGAACGAAGTTCAGAGAGAGAGAGAAGGGATCATTATAGGGAAGCTGAAGACGAGTGCAGAAATCTAAAGGACGAGACTCAAAGACAGGTTTACGAAGAAGGAAAGATATGGGAAGATGAAGACCAGAGTTAACAGAAGAAAAGTGGGAACTCAGTTCAGAAGCGACCTGCAACGGGTCTACCAGAAGAGTATCATGGAGGTGAAGGACCGGTGAAACATCGGGAATGAACTTACCCGCTATCTTGCGGATACGCTTCCAGATCTGGGGCAGAGGAGTTTCGGACGTAATTGTTGAGACATAAGATGTCCAACATTCACGTTTAGCCGTACGGATGGCCCTACGGGCAACCGCATTCGCTTTCCGAAAGAAAAGAAAAGAATCGGCCTTCTGCCGACGGCGGTGCCTCTTCCAGGCTGCACGCTTACAGCAGACAGCCCGAGCACAATCGCATTCCACCAGGGAACGCACTTCCGCGGTCCCCGAGAGGAAGAGCGAGGAATAGAGCGGAGGGCAGCGTTGAAGACAGTGTCATGAAAAAGGAGGAGAGCACGAGGGAGAGGCATAAGGGAGAGGTCGGAGAGAGCAGCACTGAGGGTAAATAGGTTCCAGTCCGCCGTAGCAAACTGCCACTTAGGGAAGGAGAGGGAAGGGCGAAAAGAGAAAAAGGAAACAAGGATGGGGAAATGGTCACTGCCATGGAGGTCTTCAAGAACCTGCCACGTGAAATCTAAGTAAAGAGAAGAAGAGCAGAGAGAAAGATCAAGAAAAGAAACGGTGCGAGTCCGAGAGTCCAAGTGAGTGGGCTCACCAGAATTCAGAAGAGACAGGGAAGAAGAGAGGATAAACGGCTCAAGAAGGCGACCTCGGGTATTTGTCAGAACATCACCCCAAAGAGAATGACGACAATTGAAATCACCCAGCAGGAGCACAGGCTCCGGCAAGGAGTCCAGGAGGTGTTTCAAATCAGGAAGAGAAAGCAGGACACTCGGGGGAGATAAATGGAACAAACTGTGTACCATTTCCCCACAAAGATACGAGCAGCAGAGCAATGGAGAGGCGAAGGAAAAACTAAGGGGACAAAGGGATCATTAGCACGAATCAAGAGAGCAGAAGAATTAGGAGCCCTAGCAACGGCTGGGGGGGGGTGGGAGAGAAAGGAATAGACACGAAAACGACCAGGACGAGCATCAAGCATCGGCTCCTGGAGACAGACACAAAGGGGCGAAAACCGCGAAATTAGAAGTTGGAGTTCAAGGAAATTGGCTTAAAAACCTCGAACGTTCCATTGAAGAATAGACATCGACGAGAAGAGAAAGGACAAGAACAGAGAACAAGGAAGAAACAAAGGCGAAAGAGCAACAGAGCACGTTAAAGAATATCAGGGTCGGGATCAGGGTCAGCAAAGTAAGGGTTAGGCGGCATGGGTAAACTGAGCAAAGACGGAGGGAAGGAAGCAGGAGAACAGCCTAGAGGTGGGCGGGCGGGGTCCGGAAGAGGAGACAACGGAGAGGAGCAGTCAAGGACAGCAGCAGGAAGAGGGGATGTAGAAAGAGGGGAGCGCACCTCAGCAAGGGTAGCAACCAAGAGGAAAGCGGGGGCCAAAGAAACCTCCATAGCAGGAACAGGGGGCGCAACCACTGAAATGGGAGGGGAAGGAGCAATAGAGCCAGTAGTAGGGGCCGAGGAAGAAAGCGAAGCCGTCTTACCCGCCGGGGAGGAGGAAGGAGAGGAGTGTCAGGAGACATATTTTCCCTGCTCTCTCGTGCACTGAATTAAGTACGAAATTGCATAGTGCACCAGTGATGTGCACCGTGATTCAACTTTCTGAATATAACTTTTCCACAGTCGTGTTGGGTGTCGTTGGACAGCCCATGACATTTGCTAGCCATTGATGTCATTCCGATCGCTGTATCAGGTCTGTGAAGGAAATTACAGGAGGGAGTTGATTTCAGGGAATTTTTGTACAAGTCAAGTGTAGAGAGGGAGGTATGGGGGGTTAACGGCCATAGACCACCCCCCCTATCACGTGTCCACCTCGTGTGAGAGGGGGTAGCGTCATGGGGCAGGTGCGGGAGTGGCTGAGGGTCTGGGGCCTCAGAAATGCTGAACCGTGATTGGCCAAGACGCTGAGGGGTACCGCATGGGTACCCCAGGCATGATATTGGCGGGAAAGACATTCTTACCTTGGACGTTGCACCCTGACGACGTGTTTTCCGTGCTAGGCCAAGCATCGGGAAATACCGCCTGCAACGTTACTAAAGTCACGCCTACATCTTGCTATCTTTCCGTGTGCCGTGCGTAAGAATCCGGTAATCGGAAAGGGGCTTGTATCGTGCCGTGTGAACTTGTCATCTAGCCGCGTAATTGTGGGACGCCATCTTAGAGGAACTGGACTGAGTGAGGCGTAATTATCGGGCTACAAAAGTGATATCCGCCGTCGATCGTATCTGTGCTTGAAGATACTGCTGTGAGACGTGCCAGAAAAGGTTTCAGTGTTATGAGAGAAACTTTAAATGTTATAATTCTGAGGAACAGTGAAGGACTCCATCTCGTGTACCGTGTAACACCGTGTACCGTCGTATCCTGGGGTACCGTGTCAAGTGGAAGGGGCGTGGTACCGCATCCCTGCTGTTATGCGCAACCTTGGCTGCCTGTGCCGGTGTGTCTGCGCCATCCTGGTCTCTGTGTGTGTGTAGAGCTAACCCCGTGGTCTAGGACCCTGTGCTCCACCTGACCACGTGTAGGAAGTGAGGACGCCTACGTCATCATCCAGCAGCAGCAGTGGGAGTGTGATTGACGTGTATGTGTGAGTGAAAGAGGAGCCCCGCATCATTGATGTAAGTACACTGTTTCCGTTTGGGTAATAAAACTCTGAAGCTGGGTTCGCCCCCAGTGTCCGTCTGTCCTCTGTCCCTGGGACCACCTGGGGAGGTGAATGGGAATTGGAGACGTGTGAGTCTACCCTGTTTGTCATCAAGTTGAGGATTGGGCCCAACTGTGATTTATGACGTGTGTGAAGACACCTAGTGACACATTCAGAGGTAGAGTAAAGTGAGTTATTTACTTCTATTATTTTTCTATGTGTCGTGTATGTATTCGCTGTAATTTGATTCCCTTTTTCAGCAGTGAAAAGTGGTAACAGGGAGATTTCCCTTGGTTATATATTTTACTGTTGTGTTGTGGTAAAGTGTGAATTATTGGTGGATAATTTACTGGGGGAAGTCATTTAAGAGTTTTGCCGTGAGTGGCAAGGATGTACTGTGTTGTACTGTGTTGTACCGTGTGTAAACCGTAGACAAGTTTGACCTTGGTGGAAGGCGTTGTGTACTGTGAAGGATTCCGTGAGAATTAAAGTCAGTTAACGTCACCGGGGGTCACGATTTACTTAACGAGGTCACTTGTTCGTTGAACATTGTTGTGATTAACGTAGGGACGTGTAAAGGCAACAGTCACAGTGAAGTTCACGCATTCCTTCACGCAGTGAAGGAATTGTCAAGTGAAGACTAACGTAGTGTTAACGATTTAACGAGCTGTCGTTAATTGAGTAATTAACGTAAGGGGTTGACGGTCTGTTATGATCGGAGTCAATTGCGCTGTAATTAAGCTGTTGTAATTCGTTGGACTGATCAGCTCTGTCGGCGGACAGAGTGATTAAGCACTCGTAGCTAATTAAAGATAATTAGTAATCGCCACTTAGTGAATTCACCAGGTGTTGATGTTGTTGTTTACACGGAGTATTGGAACATTGTGTGTGGTACAGTAGTCTACCCTCGTTAAGGTAATCTTGTCGTAAGACCGGAAGTGAACTGTCAGTTGAGAGACAGTAGGCTTTATCAATACTCGTCTGAATTAATAGGCTGTTGTATTCAGTAATTAATTGGGAATTACTCACCGAATGCTTGACTTTCAAGTTGATGTAATTAATTGATTTACGAGTTATTGATGCCATTTAAGTGTCGTTGAGACACGTGTGTGTTAACGTAATTGTTTAAATTCAATTAGAGTAACTTTTGTTTTGTTTGTCCTGAGAGACAAGTGTTAACGTAAGATTTTTTTATAAGGGGTTATCATTCTTGGATTAACCGCCTTGTTACTTGGTACCTCGTTGTGGGCAGCGAGCGCCAGTCAAGTTTTTGTGATTATAGTATTGGTCACCGTGAAGCCGTGACAATATTGATTGCAAGCTTGCGTCACCAGTGGGCACCGCTTTGTTCAGTTAGTGTCATTGTTCAGTCAGCGACGACGAGATAAGGAGACCGTGGGTCCATCAGGCTGTTGATTATCTGTACTTTAATGTGCCACTGGAGTGACAGTAAAGTAACGTAAATTCAATGTGTAGTAGTTTTAGTCTTGTTTTGTGAATAAATTGTTTTGTTATAGAAACGGTCGTTTACGTCAAACCTTCCAATATTACTGCCCCACATTTCATGTTCTGCAACGCTTTGCCTGCTTATGTTCATATCAAGTCTGTATCTAAAGCTCGAGTCCATTGCACAGCACCACACTTCTATAAATAAGAGGTGAGAATCCGTCGGCTACCCTTTATTAGTTGTCAAACTAGGAGGAGCCAGCGACCTAAGTGACAGGTGTTACCCGAGTGGTTTCGCCTGGCGGTTTGCTCGCGCGGTCCTATGATCTTAGGCTTTAAGATTAAATATCTGCCACTGGCAGCTCTTGCTGTTTAAGGTCTGCCTCTCTTGCGAGGTAGTTGCGATTAACGTAACATCAATAGGACTTAATTCTTTTGATAACCTGTCAAGGAAGAAAATCTCACATGGAGCCAGGCTTATGCTTCTGATGCAAAGAGACCGGTGTCCCAGCAACTACGTACTGGGCAACGGATTCCAGCGTCTCAACAGGAGAAGCTGAACGAGAGCACACACGACGGCCGTTAGGAGAGCGATGGACATCCGCTTGCACCGACAGGCAGCGGGGAGAGTCAATAGATGGAAGAGAAGGATCGGAGGGAGACGAGGAAGAAGACACAGGAGACATGACAGACCGGGTAGAAAGAAGGGGAACCCCAGACAGAAGACCAGGAGGGGGACCCTTCGGGACAGAACTCAAAGGAACAGAGGAGGGGGCAGTGGGCGCATCAGGGTCCAAGGCCCTAAAACGGTTGAGTCTGAGGAAGGTGGGAAGGACGAGGAGAGGAAGAGCGCAACACACGAGCATAAGAGACGTTAACATAAGGCGGGAGCCGGCGAACCTGGCGCCTCGCCTCAGGAAAAGATAAACGATCCCGATGCTTCAAGTTGAGGACGGCTGCCTCAAGTTTGTAATGGATACAGGCACAGGAGAAGGTAGGATGGGCCTCACCACAGTTGAGGCAGCGAGCTTGGGGAGAAGTGCACTCCGACTTAGAGTGACCTTCATCCCCACACAAAGGACAGGGAGAGACAGTCCCAGAGCAGCGGAGGGCACCATGCCCAAACCTCCAGCACTTGTTACAAAGCCGAGGAGAAGGAATATACTCCTGGACAGAGCACTTGGCACCAGCAAGAATGAGAGGATGGAAGGGTCCTACCATCAAAGGTGACCTTCACAACTCGAAGGGGTTGACGGCGACGACCACGAGGGGGACGAGTAAACGAGTCTACCTGGAGGTCAGAATGGCCCTGGGCATCAAGGATATGTCGAATATCGTCGTAGCAGTCTCGCAGATCTCGAACACCAGTCGCAACATGGGGCGGGAGGAGAATAGTGCCAACACTGGCGTTCAACTGAACGCTCTTTGAGACCCAAACAGGGATCTCGCCATGGCAGGATAAGGTAGCCAAGCGGGAAGCTGCAACCTGAGAAGGAGCAGCAACAACACGTGTACCGAGACGAGTGGGGTTGAAAGTAACAGAGGCATCCACGGAATCAACGAGATGCCGATGGAGGGAGAAATCATGAAGCGGCGCAGAATCAAGAGGGAGGAGATCAAAGTACTTGACCCACGAAGAAGGACCAAATAAGGTCTGATATGCATCAGTACAGGAAGGAAACGAACGAGTGTGGCCGTGGCGCCGACGGCGTTGAAAACCCCCAGAGAGAGAGGGGTCAAAAGGCGCAGTAGTCACAACGAGAGACTTAGCCGCACCAGGGGACGAAGTGGTCACCACTGGGGGCGTGAGGCTCGACCCAACCACAGAGGAGCGAGGGGAGCTGGGGGAAGAATTCAGGATGGTCAAAGGAGGAGCAAGGTCGGGGCCCAATGCAGCGGGAGCTACAGAGCCTGGTCTTCCAATACAGGCCGACTTGGGGGCTTGGTCGCCCACCCCACGAGCCTGAGAGGGTAAACAGAAACATTTAACGACAGAGACGTAGAGAAAGAAATTCATCCACGAATGTGCCCCCATACCCACCATGGAGCCACAATTAGAGGCAGGATACCCAACAGGACGGTATTGCCGATCATGCCGGGGCCCCCTAGGGGTGCGTCGTGAGTATACGCCCCACAAACGCCACCTTAAGAACCGTCAGTCCATTGAGATCGGGTTCAGCGACGAAATGGGGATTGACAATAAAAGGTTCCCCTCGCTCGAGACGTTGGGTACTACAGTTCTACGGGTGCAAGAGTATGCCTCCTCAAGCACCTGATCGTCAAAATAGAAGAAGTCCAAAGGAAGAACAAAAACAAAGCAGAAGGTCGGCAGGAAAAGACAAGCAGATAGGAGAAGAGGGGGAGAAAAACGAAACAAAAGGAAAAGGAAAAGCGATCCGGCACAATTAGAGAAGACAGCAGCAGGAGTGCAAGGCCACCAAAGGGCAAAGGACTGTCCCACGGAGCATCACTCCAGCAGCCGTCCACTAAGCCCCCCTCACGCGGCACCAACGGGCCGGATGGGGAGGGGGGACTGTATGCAATAATTTAAGCTTATTTATAAGAGCATTGTTGGTGCATTTATGGGTCCTGAAGCCACACTGTATTATCACACGAGGATAACCTCAATAAATTCCTCTCCCAATGTGATCTATCTGAACAAACTGACCCTATTAGTGCCTCAACTTAATTATCCCATTGTTACCAATAATGTAAGTTATTAATAGGCGTTAGCTAAGTTCTATAACATATTGTTACTGTAAGTGGACAGTGACTTTGTATGTAAAAATAATTGTCAACTAAGTTAACAATATTAATAATAATAATAATTTATTCACAAGCAAGTACAATGGGTTGGTGAGATTACATAAGACTGGTATTTTTACATTCTTGTAAGGTCACTAACACGCACAGTGTTTCCTGCAAGTTCTATAACATATAGGTACTGTGAGTGAACAGTTACTTTGTATGTTGAGATAATTGTCAAGTAAGTTCTGTAACACTTCTAGTTACTGAGAGTGGACAGTGACCTTTTATGTTGAAACAATCGTCCAGTTCTATATAATATAATTAAAAGGTAATAGGTAAGAGTCAAGTATTACACCATATTCTATCTATAAATAATATGGGCCAATGATTGCTCCATTCACATCCATCAACACAATAAGAATCTAAACTGTCAATCAAAACAAAAAAATATATTGTTTTGGTTTGCCTAGATGACAAATTGCATGCCGTGGTTTGGCCACAGGGTGGCAAAATACCAGCGTTGAATGTAATGAAACACCATTTTCTGGGTGAGACCCGGAGGCTCCCCGGAGCTTTACCAGGCTGATATGCTAATGTCAGACTTTGGCATCAGTCATGTGTATGTAGTTCTAGGGCCTACCGGGGACCACGGCCAGAACCTGGCCCCCTCAGAAAGGCAAGGGGAGCATGGCCTATAGAAACCCCCGTGTGGTAGGAAGCATTCTATGTCTGCCATCGACCGGGTCAAGCATCCAGAAAGGTAAGCATTCCAAAACAAACCCCCTATTTTGGTGAAAATTGCTACCTAAAGCCGAAGTAGTGGATAGAACTCAACAGAAAACAAGGAAACTAGTATGACGTCATATGTCACCGCGCCGCTGTCTGCGCAGCTCCCCCCGCCCCGAGAGGGGGAAGGGGGAGCCCCAGACCTCCCACGCTGGCTATACACATATCAGTTCTGAGGCTGGATGTCAAAACACACGAAAAACCGCCGACCGGAGGGAGGGAGGGTTGCCGGGGAGCCTCCGGGTCTCACCCAGAAAATGGCGTTTCATTACATTCAACGCTGGTTTTCTGGCGGGAGCTCCGTCGGCTCCCCGGAGCTAAGTACCCACAGAGGAAGGTCAAAGGGACAGAACCGGGAGGTGGACACTACGCACCCCCCGCGGAAGCTAGACAACCGGCAGCAAACGCCAACCCAAGGCGCCACAGCCCCGAAAAGTCCCAGGAACAACACTAGAACAATGAGCCGCAAGGCCCCCGCACGAACACCAAAATCCATGCCCAAAAGATTGCAAGGACACGTCGCCTAGACGCCAGCGAGAGCAGCGAAGCCACGAGTGCCACGGGCATGAGGGAAGAACACAGGCAGCTTAGCCGCAAGAACACAGCTGATCTCCCGGGACACCATCACCCGCGAACTGGGAAGAACAGAACCAGATCAACGCAAAACGCGCTCCTGACCCAAACGCCGTGGCACGCAAACAACAGCGGAGGGCCGCCAGTGAACACAAAACACGACACACCCCCGGCCCGACCAACGAAGCACCAACAAACCCTGGACCCCTCCAGAACGCAGCAGCCCCACCCCTCGCCAGAAAAGATGGAGACTGCTGCCACCGAACAACCAAAACACCAAAACCGAAGGATCAAGAAAACTCAGTGACCAGACCCCAGAGGCAAAGGCCAAAAGGAAAGAGCCGACGAAAAAACACACCGGAACCGAAGGGGCACTACCAACCAAGGAGAAGACAGAGCACGCTGACCAGAGAGCAGGATGGTGCAAGCGCCGCACGAACAGGCCGGAGGTGAAACGATGCACGAGACAGCTTAGTTAGGTGCAGAAGCAACACCAAGACCGAAAGCAAGCTGAAGCGGCTCCGCCAGCGCCGCACGAAAAGAGGCGACAGTATGTGGCAAGACGACGGCCCCCAACCCCTACCAGAAAACCAAGCCGAGAGTAAACCCAGCTAACAAGAGTAACCACCTAAGAAGGGACAGGAAAAGGAAGGACAGCCAAAATACCCCATACTGCCGCCAAGAGAAGCACGCAGGTGGGACACCTACCACGAAGCCACCCGACCACCAACCGGCGGCGAGACCACGAGGCAGAACATAAGCAGCCTCGACAAGGCCCCTCCGAGCCCAGGAAAAGGCGGAGCCGCGGGAAGATCTCGGGCGCGACCACCGAAACCCAGGCGGCACAAGGAGATGGAACGTCTGCCGAACAGAAAAACTTCCCAAAGCATGCAAGCCCGCCAGAAGTTCAGAAACGACGGGTCCGACGTGAGACATCGCAAGACCCCCCCCCCCCCCAAAAAAAAAAAAAACGACAGGGCAAGCTAGGAAACCAAAGAAGGCGGAAGGGTTGCCGCCAGAACAGTACCCGAACCAAGGGGTATGAACAACTGCAATAGACCGAGACAAAGAAGCACACCACAGGACACAGGCTGAAAAAACGCCCAAGAACACACGCAGAACACCCCTCCTGCAGAGGAGGCAGGAAGAAAGAGCAGAAGCACAAAAACCCCAGGAAAACAACCAGGGGTGGACAATCAGGCAGGGACAGAAAACCCCCACGCACATGAGAGGGCCAAACCAGGTACCCAAAGACCACGAAAAACAACAAGCAAACCCCCATATGCAAACCCCAGGCACAAAACAGCAGCAAAGTGCCACACCACAACCGGACACAGGAACAAGGACACGCCACCGTGAAACACGGTACGAATGCACACGTGCAGCAGCAGCAACAGGCACCACCGCAACATGCAACATGTAAATAACAACTCCCTTCTGCAAAGGCAGAGAACGGAGAAGCCAGACCCCAGACAGGGCCAACAGAGACACGACAAAACCCAGCAGGCCCAGAAACCTGCACCAGGCGACCGGCGGCGGAGAAACCCCACTCGATACCTGCTGGATGGGGTACTGGGAGCTCATTTACACCCCAAGCCCGGCCCGAGGCCAGGCTAGACCGGCCAGAGGGTGGCCCACCAGGCAGCTGCTTGGAGCGGCCCGCCGGCCCACATACCCCCACAACCAGGATGGGCTGGAACTGCTATTCGAAAACAGGCTAGTGTGCCCTGAAGTCCACGGACGAACCAGCAAGAAGGCTTATGCTCGCAAGTAGGTCGTGTAACAACCACAGACCTCTGATGGTAATACAGTGTTCCCCAATTGTGCCTATAGCACCACTGCACTCCACTGGTACTATCCCGCAAGTTCTACCAGATGAGTGGGACCCAAGAGCCAGAGCTCAAACCCTGCAAGCACAGCTAGGAGCCTTACCAGGTGAGTACAGAACCATCCCCACAACCCCCACACCTCACAACATGAAAAAAAGTGGGTCCCCTGAATGACTCTAGCATGGGTTGGACATGCACATAAGGGGACAGGAAGGGTTGAAAAAGGGACAGTCACTGGTGTGCGAACGGTCTCAGTCGTACAAAAACATACCTAAATAAAGATAGGTATATAAACAACAACACATCCAGCGCCCGGCCAAAAGACGCCAAACCGCAGAACTCACCTGGCGAACGATGGCACGAACTTGACACGACTCAACCGTGCCCAGAAGAACCTGGGAGCACCGCCAGGCGAAGACGCCAGAGCCGGACCCGGCCAGACCCGCAGGAGAGCAGGGAGAGGCGAAGGAGGCGGCCCATACCCATGACACAGGGAAAGCTGCGGTGTCCTCCCCACAACTGGGAACCAGGACACCCCCGGAGCAAAGGGGCACATACCACAGCCAGGGAGAAGAGCGAGAGGCGAAGCACTGTAACAAAAAGAGCACAAAACACCAGCACTGAAACACCACCCAGACCAAAACAAACTCCACGGCGCATGCACATGACATGCTGGCCGAACCGCACAACCCTCTCTGCGGGAAGTCGCCAACCAGGACTACTGCACTAGAAAAGTAGCCAAAAGAGGAAGCAGGAACAATAAAACCGGCCAACGAAGCAAAGAGAGCCCAAAAAGGAACCCAACCGGGCCACAAGCAGCCCAACAAAGCAACAAGTAGCCCAACAGGGCGACACGTAGCCCAACAGGCCCGACAAGTAGCCCAACAGGGCGACAAGTAGCCCAACAGGGCGACAAGTAGCCCAACAGGGCGACAAGTAGCCCCAACAGGGCGACAAGTAGCCCAACAGGGCGACAAGTAGCCCTACAGGGCGACAAGTAGCCCAACAGGGCTACAAGTAGCCCAACCGGCCCACAAGTAGCCCAACCGGGCCACAAGTAGCCCAAAACGGCGACAAGGATGAGGAGCCGACTGACGTTCCAATAATGCGGGAAGTAGCGAAAAACCTTCCTGAACCCTCGAGAACACAAAAGCCAACACTAGTCCCGAAGGCACACAAAGGCGCACCCGAGATCAGAAGTCACGTAGAACCCCATCGAACGGGGAAACATGACGAAAAACACCGTCCCAAAAAAGGGGTGGAGGAAACATTCACCCACAGGACGAAACCAACCGACTCAAAGGCCAAGGAACCGAGCTCGGGGAGGGACCGACGCCCAACAGCACGTACGGCGAGTGGGGAGGAAAGACCCCACTTCGCGTAACCACAAAGCCCCGCCTAGAGGGGAATAAAAAAATCCCACGGGGTCCAACGGGGCCAAGGCCCCCAAGTCAGCCCCTCCCCAGCCCCGGGATCCTACACGACAGGCCCCGGGGCTGAGCCGTTCCCCAAAGCCCCGGCCATACCAGAAAACTGGGGCAGCCGTGAAAACACTAAGGAAGGGGAGCCCACTGGCAGACTCGTAAAACACGGCTGGAGGAACAGGCTCAAATGCTCCCGTCACTACCCCAGAAGGGGAATTCCCAGAGACTGCCCGAGTCTCAACACCATCAAAACCCCGCCTCGAACCTACAGACGGTAAGGAACCGGATGCAGGCAGGAAGGGTGATCCAGGGAAAAGACAAGGGAGCGTGGATGGAACCGAAGCAACCAACACCCCTAAGTCCCATAACGAACCATATCGGGGCAACCTCGGGGCTTCCGGGAAGTAAACCACGAGAACGTTGCCACCACCAAGGCTCTAAGTGCAACGCCCCTGCTGCCCGCACCCGCTTAGTCAGCACAACTGGGAAACCGAGCCACAACGAGCAACCAAACTTGCAGGACTCCGGGTCGAAGGTGTCACCGACCCCACAGGCAGCAGACGGAGGCAAAACAGAGAGTCACCCAGAGGACAAGGGTGAGAGCAACCCTCAAACTCGCTGGAAGCGAGGGGGGGACTCTGGGTTCACATCCATCGGACCCGCGTGCCCCCAGGGGTTTCCCAGGGTCCCGAGCGTTTACTATAAGAGGACTCGCGCTCAGGTAATCCCGGGCAGGGTACTGCTAACCGGCACCAAAAGCTACCAAACAACTTTCTAAGAGCTGAACCCCCGGGCCGTGTACACTCACGTCCCGGGTGTTCAGAACGAAGGCAGACCCCCCACCAGGTAGATAAACAAAAAGAAAAAGAAAACCCCGCAAGAGGACAGCATACCCCAAGTGGAACAGAGCCAGCCACTATGATTGGTAAAGACAAGCTGCACAGTACCCTGCGCCCCCACCAGTGCAAAAACTGCCCCTTACTCTAAGGCGAAACAAGGGAGACAGAACACCCGAGCACACAAAGAGCGGCCGAAAACCAAGCAGTAAACGGCTAAGCAGGGGCAGGACCCAAGGAACTTGTGGAAGGTGGCCCCAAGCCCCAAGGGCAGTACTTACAGGGCACCTAGGGAAGGGAATCAAGGAGCAAGGAGCTTAAGTTGGTCTGATTCGTCTTGGGTTGAAGTGTGTTGCTGTTGTAGGGAGTTAAAATGGTTCTCTAACTTTTGTAACATCTCTTCTTGCTTCTTAGAGGTTTCTGCTGATTTAGAGTTAGTAACCGATATCTGAAGAGATTTTAATTCCTGTTCGAGGTGGCCGACTCTGGCAGACAGATCTTGGTTAATTTTGTGCATGGCCAAAGCATCACTCTGTAGCTTCATTATCAGGTCCGACTGCTCTCGGATTATAGACTTTTGGTTATCATGTATCTGAGTCAATAGTTTGAGCCATGGATTATCAGCGAGACGCTTAAAGTCAGAACATGGGGAGGCAGCTCGTTTAAGTTGCTCCATATGGTTACATAACTGTTGCATGGCTCGTGTCAGTGACGACGCTTCACTCAGCTGTTATTGTTGTTGTTGAGTTAGGGGCGACGACGATCGTGGGAGTAGTGAAAAGTGTGACTAGAACCGAGCGCACCAGCTGTCAGGTGGCTCTATTAGAGCCAGCTGTCCATGTGGGTCAAATGTATGTGGTCACATAGGGTTGTAGAGAAATTTTCCCGGATGTTGGGGCGTGTCGGACGCGTGTGAGCGTCCGATGTTTGGTTATGCGGTCAGGAAAGATGGGGTGTCATGTTGTAGGGGGGTAGGAGAGTATGTGGGGTGTGGGTATGTGTGGGTATGTGCTAGAGTATGGAATATGTGGATAGGGTAGTTGAATGTGTATGTGTGTTTGCCGTAGACTTAATCCTGTGTGTAGATAATAGTTTTGATTAAAAGATGATAGTAAGTAAAGCTATGTAGAGGCTGTGTGTAGGTGTGAGGGGTCCCAACATATGTTGATGTGGTGGGGGGAGGGGTGAAGGGGAGCTTCCCCTCGACCTGAGAGGGTCCCGAGGGGTAAGAGAGAGCAGGGGACTTAAGATGAGGAGGGAACAGCTGTTTGCGGTTTTGTGTTTTGACAGTGGGGTCATTATTTTTCTAGGTGACAGACCGGGTTGAGTTGGGAGCGGCACCAGGGGCAGATGTGGTCCATTAGCCTTAATCGTTTTTTAAAGTCTTCAGAGGCTCTGGGAGATGTTCACTCCAGCAGGGCTCTCCCACCACTGCGGATTTGTTAAGGAAAGGCTGTTGTTACTACTGCCAGCAGGTCCACACCTGTCATCGTCAATCACCCCCCCCCCTCCCATACCATCAACCATTGTTCTGTGCAAAGCCTTTAGTATTATTTCTGTTAATATGTGTAAGCAGAATCGTAACGTGACCAACATGGCAACAGCATCATTATTCTTTGCCCAAATAGCATTTTTTTTTAAGAGCAATAAATGATGGAAAAGTAAACACATTATATATAAATTTATTTCTTTTATTAAACACTTAAGCGATTTACAGCTATAATAATAATAATAATAATAATAATAATAATAATAATAATAATAATAATAAGACTTCTTCTTGGTGGTTTAGCTAGCAGACAGATGGTGAAAGGCTTTCATTCAGTCCATCGAAGCTTCTTGACATCCTAGTCAATCATTCAATCTGTAGAAAGGGTTTAGGTAGTAGACAGACAGATTGGGAGTCATTCATCCATTACATCGAACCTTCCCAGCACGCTAGTCAACCAGCCAATCTGTAGAAAGGGGAAAAAGGTTATAAGATTTTGTTGTCAATGTTGTAAAAATAAATACAGACATTATTATGTTCATCATTTAATCCTAACATAAAGTATTACTCACCGCACTATCATCCTAGCCAACTTCGTCACACAACGTTTCACACTCAGCATCAGTACCGTTTAAGCAGAATGTTTGCTTACACAAAGGCATTTTCATCTGAGCATAATTGAATTTCAACACTTTTTCATCATTCTTGCGAAATTGACCATATTTAAATGCTTCATCAAAGTGAAGCAGGACGGCCTCTAAGCTTAGTCTGGAAAAATGATAGGCAAAATAAACGGCGTAACTCCCACAGAAGTAACTATTCAGGGATTGAATCCTTTTCTTCATAATATAAAGGGCATAGTCTTGGAAGTAGGACATAAACTCTTCAAAATATCTTGAATAAGATCCTATTGCAGGATTGGCGTAGCTGTCTAGTATAACTATCTCGCTTCTACCTTCATCCTTATTTACATAGAATGTTATCCAATGCCCCATTTTATTACGAGAACCAGACTCCAGAGTGTTGAATATGAAGACCACAGGTCTTTTTTTATGTATTTTTGTCAGTATTTTTCTTACGTCATCAGCTAGGGAACATCCTAGATAGTTTACCTTATCACCTAAATTACTTCTGATAGCTTCATTTATTTTTAAACAATTCATATTAATATTTATCCGCGCGTATCGCAAATAACGCGACGATCCGCGTTAATGCTGATCACACCTGTTGTAGACCTGTAAACTAGAATGACTTTATTTCTAGCCACACCGCGTTTAAATTCCAAAGCGATCCGCAGATTACCACTTTTTTCAATCCTGATGGTGTCATCTATATCCTCAGGTTGTAAATTAAAGGCCAGTATGGTTCCACCATTCACATATGTGTCATAAGACAATATATTGTCTTTATCGAAGCCTAAGGCTTGTAATGCAGTGTAATACAACTTGGCACAGTTATGAGGGAAGTCGCACCCAATATTGACAATATTAGTGCTATTCTGTGATATTAATACTTTACTAAGCTTGCAGTTTTCCAAATAAAGCGGGTTGCGATTATATGCACCAGACACTGCCTCCATATCAAGGATGATCATATATAAATTCTGGTATAACAGTCCCCCACGGTTGGTCCATGGTTATCGAGCGCTGACCTGTGCCCAATATATACGTTTTGTATAAAGTTTTATTAAAAGTATACGTAATAGGAGAGTTGTTCTGCACCATGGCTTTATTAACGGCTATTAATCCTTCAGGGTACGGCAATACCCGATCCACCCATAGACGTGTAGACTTGATATTGTATTTAAAATTAGCGTGTTCATTATCGCTGAGTATAAGCCATTTATCAGGTTGAAGTTCGAGCCGCACCCTGACATCCACATTATCCAAAACGTATTCACTAACTGATGTGACATCCAGCATTAGTTTAAAAGAAGTATTCACGCCACTCGTTTTCATATCAGTCATCCGTTGCTTCTCCCCAGCCGAGACGTTAGTGAAATAACCAGCTTCAATTTTACCAGGATCGACATGGTTAAAAAACTGTGACAGTTTATCATAGCGGTTAGCCTTACACCCAGAAATCGTAGATAATAACTTTACGTACGACCAGAATGAGAATAATGAGCTGGTTTCAACTACTGTTTCGTTTAAATACACAATAGCGAATTTGAATAGAGTTTGCGATAATCCATTCACCAACGAAACGTTTTTAGCATCTCCTGAAGGTGTTGTTCCATCTTCTTCAGTTAGATCAATAGACAACTCCAAAGCTATAGATGATATATCCACTTTGGCCATTCACTCCCTTGATGATGAATTCCAGATAGGTGTCTGTAAACTTATTATTGACCCCAGAATTCACAGGTAATACATCCACCGTTTGTCTGCTTGCAATTGTTGATTCTACCAATCGAGGGGAAAATACTTTAGGAAAGGCTTACCTAACAGCAGCTGTATAGTGTTCTAATGGCACCTGGAGGCCCAGAGCGTTATATCCGTCCATGTTCGCGATTTAGACAACACCAGCCCAGTGAGAAGAATTTATGACAGCACATCATTATATTTCGCTTTAGTAAAACATTTGATGTTTACGAATATTTTTGTTTGTTTATTCCTTTTCTGCACTCTTCCGCCTATCATTTGCTTCCCCCACTCCTTTCCATGTTTCAAATCCGCGTTTCTTAAGAGATTGTTTGAAAGTTTGTTTGTCATTATTAATGTCGTCTAGTACGTTCTGCCCCAAGCTAAGCGCAGCCGGAGCCAGTGTTCTCATGATAAAGGGCGCTGCTCGACGCGCTATTCCTCTTAAAAAGGAAAATATTCCTCCTCCACGCGTATAACGTCTACTGCTGTTGAAAATCCGTATATCATCAGTCCCCCCACCTCTAGGAGAGGTTAACAGAATGTATAATTCCTCAACAGAGGGGGGAATAAAGTGGACACGCATTTCTTCGCTTGTTTCAGACGAATGAGGAGTGGCGGGAAAGCGTTGGTGTTATATACCTCCTGCAACAGGACGTGCATGCAAGACTGCTATACCTGGTTACCTGGTTGATGGGGTTCTGGGAGTTCTTCTACTCCCCAAGCCCGGCCCGAGGCCAGGCTCGACTTGTGAGAGTTTGGTCCACCAGGCTGTTGCTTGGAGCGGCCCGCAGGCCCACATACCCACCACAGCCCGGTTGGTCCGGCACTCCTTGGAGGAATAAATCTAGTTTCCTCTTGAAAATGTCCACGGTTGTTCCGGCAATATTTCTTATGCTTGCTGGGAGGACGTTGAACAACCGCGGACCTCTGATGTTTATACAGTGTTCTCTGATTGTGCCTATGGCACCTCTGCTCTTCATTGGTTCTATTCTACATTTTCTTCCATGTCGTTCACTCCAGTACGTTGTTATTTTACTGTGTAGATTTGGTACTTGGCCCTCCAGTATCTTCCAGGTGTATTATTTGATATCTCTCTCGTCTTCTTTCTAGTGAGTACATTTGGAGGGCTTTGAGACGATCCCAATAATTTAGGTGCTTTATTGCATCTATGCGTGCCGTATATGTTCTCTGTATGGTGCACCCACGTTCATCAAAATGTATTGGGTTACCATCTTGATCCCTAATAGTGATGCTGACGCTGTCTATCATGTTGGTGTTAAGACGCACATATAGTTTTTTATTGTTGCTGTTATCACTTCCATTTAGGGAGATTACATCCAAAATATTTCCAGACTGGTTCCCATATCTAGTAGAAGAGATTTTATCGCAACAAACACACAGAATATCAACTCCTCCTCTAGGCATTGGCGGGAATAGACATGTGTTAACTACACTCGAGGCATACTGACGTTTTGTGAATATGTCATATTCAATTTCTGGAACTAAGCCCAACTCTTTCCCAAAAGCCGTCCCAAATGACAATGTGACTCTACTGATGTTTTTATGCCCGTTGCAGAGCTAATATTCTCCTCACTAATCACAGTAGTGAACTTGTTTCGATTGGAGGAAGAATCATATTTAATAAAATGCGTTCCGTATTTAGCTGAAAATTGTTTTAATGACTTTCCTAAAAAAAACTCAGTTTAGCATTACTTGAAAATATGGCCTCTATTTCTGTATTAATCGTGGTATTAATTTCTTTTATAGTTCCAGCTAAAACATCAGATGATAATAAATGCTTTGAATGCATGTATTTCCCCTCGCCCACTTTCTCATACGTAACCCCTACACGTATATATGCCTCAGGATTATCACGCTTAATAACGTAATGGGAAGTGGGGGAGTAATTTTTGTAGACACATTTCATAACTCCTCCTGGGATCTAATTCAGCTGGTTAAACAATCGATTTTGGAAAGATGCGGGGATGTTATTGGGGAATAAATGCGTATCTGATACGCTGATGGCGTATATCACGTGAGTGTCCATCGCTCTATCTCCTTAGACTGCTTTTTGCCGAGTAAAGCTAGCTACACATTACATATACATTTATATACACTCACCTGTTAATATACGATCCAGGAAGCATTCCTTTTACTGTGTGGATCAATCTTTGCAGTTGCCTTTCTCTTAACAGATGGAGCCTCATACACTTGACTGCTTGCCGTAGTATTACGGAATAAATCTCGTGGTGTAGAAGTTAGTGTGAAAAACAGTTGAGCAGTGGGAAGTTTATCCGGTAAAAAAACAGATTTAAGCACAGTCATTTTATGTATAATGTCGTTAATTATATGTATGCCAGATACTGGAGCCAATACATTTCCATTCAGATCCCAACGAACGATTCCAGTAGCATCATAATGGTTTAGCAAGGATCTTGCATATTCATGATCTCGCACTTTCAACTTCAAATCTATTAAATGTTTTATGGAAGGGTTGTTATGCAACTGAGGAGGAGGTGGTTTGACAGTAAGATGTTGAGCAACAGCTTTCACAGTGGGGTAAGCAGGGCTGTGTGCAGCTTTCCGGTTGTCCACTATTTTACGCGGTACGAGATAAAAGGCTTTCATTTTACTTTACTTACTGAACAACCTGTAATTAAACTAGCTGCAATCGGCAAAATAATGGATAAAATACTGCCTCCTCGTTTACTCGTTAATATCTGTTTCTTAGTTGACACAGAAGGTTTCTTACAGGCTAGTGACCGAATAAGCAATTTATATTTTTTCAACTTTTTAACAACCTTGTCAGGTACGGGCAATTTTTTTTTTTAAAGTTATTAAAAATTTTGATAAACAATTTATATGTGGTTTCTTCAATTTTTCAATCAACTGTTTTCTCGAGGAATACTGAAGTTTTGATAATAGTTGGATCAATTCCTTGTATTTATAAACTAAGGGCTTCTTCATTATAAATATAATCTCAGCAGCATCAATCCATTGATCGAATGATCGATCATAACCTGCGTACCTAACTTTATACTGAAGTTTGCCAGAGACTCTGCTTTGCCCAATACCTTTTCAATATTAAAGTTCGAGGCAAATGTGTGGGTGTTAATTCTTGTTTATAGAAGCCACCATCAATTTCTTCCCCATTCAGATCTTTTAGAAAGTATAAAGGGATGTGTTGTCTCCGATCAATACGTGTAACTGTAAATATCTCTCGGGTGTTCTGCTGCTTAAACCCTTTCTTAAACTTGGAAATGCGATCAGATAGAGTGATGCGTACTGTATCACCAACACTCAATCGAGGAATGACAGTTCTCTTTGATTTGCTCGGGCTTTTATACATTAAATCAAATTGTTTGGCGTGTTCGCTGGGCGAGGATAGAGCGTGCACCTCCGTAGGTGTCTTCCCCTTCAATCCTCTGTGTGGGGTTAAATTATATGTTTTCACAATATCTGGTAGAGCCTGCATGTATTTTAAAGTGTTGTGCGCCGTCATAAACTTGTAAAGTTTACCTTTTAAAGTACGTATGAACCGCTCAGCGATTGAAGCTTTAGTCTCCTGAGAAAATACACTATATAACTGTACTCTCTTTGCTGCCAGCATTTTTTTCATAGTGGCGTTATAAATTCGCCACCTCGATCAGAATTAATTTTGCGCACTCCCTGAGAATGAGGTGAATCTAGAATTAAAGCCAGAGCTTTACTGGTACTTTTCCCGTCCTTGGCGCGTAAGGGTACTACTTGGGCGTACCTGGAGAAAATATCTACACATACGAGTAAATATTTCACTCCATTATGTTTGTCCAATAAACTCATCTCGGCCAAGTCTATAGCTTGAAATAGTCGTGGTTTAGGGCTTAACACCCGACGCCGAGGGAATTTATGTGGTTGTAAATAATGCAACGTATAGGAGTCAGAGCTTTTCAGATAGTCCTTTACATCGGCTAGAGTTATACTAGAGTTAATTAATTTGGCGGCCTTATACAACCTCTGTACCCCTCCAAGACCACCGCTAGATGAGGGGTCGTTATATACTCGTTCCAATACATCTTTCTTGCTCACCATTGGTAAACTATCGCATAGGGCGGTTCGTGAACAATATTACCGCGTAATGTTATAGTACAGGGAGTGTTCGAGCCCAGATCTACTAGCAAATAACCGTAGGGTTGGCTAATAACTTTCTTATATAAATCTACAAATTTCTTTGAATCCTGTTTCCCAAATATTTGTCGTCCGAGTGTTTCAATTTGTGACAGGTCTCGTGATTTAACCAATATGAAATGAGAAGCATTTAAACTAATATTCCTCGAATATTTACCAGGAAAAAATATATTTTGAGTAATCAGTATGACGGAAACCATAAATGTCGGCCCCTAGTAAAATGTCTGTAAGATTTTTGAATCGCAGACTCTGTAAAAAGGTCATCATAGATTACTAAGATATGCGAGTCATTATCCACTCGCTCTTCAATAGGATCAATAATGGTTGAATGCTCGATCAGCTTCCTTTAATTTGTGGATCTGATCGTAATTCAGAGTAACCTCCTCCGCATATAATTATTGAGGAGAACTTGTGCTGATACTTCCTTACAAGTTTACTGCACAAGTAGGATTTCCGCTGTTTGAATAACCAGCAATAATAACACGAGATGGTTCTCTGAAAATATCTAGATGTTCCTCATGGATTATATCATAGGAACTGTCCATGATTCATGCTTCGTTAAGACTGCTAAAAACTAAGGAAATGAGGTGGTATTTATACAAACATAGTCATTTACAGGTGTTTATTCACATATTTTATGTACAGCAACAACATTTTTAAAACTAATCATAGTTCTTACAGTTCACAAACAATAATATTAAATATCCATTCATTTAGTATAAATAGTTCTAGTCATATGGATCATCTATCTTAATACTAACTAAATTGTACAACATAAAATCTAGTGAGGGTTGAATAGTTTCTGAGCTGTAGCATCGCGTTTGCTCCAGGGGCGGAATATTGGGTAGAGTCTCTGTGGTTGCTCTACTTCCACTTCCTCCTCCTCCATAAACACTTCTTCCATCTCCTCCTCTCCCACTCTACATCCATCTCATCATCATTGTTATTGGGAATATCAGGATGACCATACGCTAGGGACTGTGTGGGGCTTAAAATGTAGCGTTTATCGTCAAATGCTGACAATCCACTGCAGGTACTGCGACATGTACAAATCTTTCCTTGCACGTTGCGTATAGATCTCGACACATACCTGATTGAAGTGTTTGTTTCAAGAGTGTGCTGAAACGAGTCGTGTGAGAGTTTCTCTTGTAGATGGTATGGTACGCCCTTACACTTACAAGTGTGCTCCCCATCATGTGTGGTGAACGAATATGTTTTAGGTCTGAGAGCAATTAACTGGTTAATAATCTTAGAGCCTATTTCAGACTTGAGCAATCCTAGTTCACCTTCTCGCACTTTAGAGTAGGATGAATGTGTGTCATTAAAATTACTAAAATCCATACAGTCGAAGAGAGGAGACTTATTCAACTCTTCAAACACATCCTGACAGTCAAGTTTAATGATGAAAGAGTCTGTGTCTGTATATAACAGACTCGCTTTATCCCCATACGTGGGTTTGACAACATCATACCAGAACTCATAGAGGCGCTCTAGCAATTTGAAGTATATGATAACCAGATACGTAGGAGTGTTGACTAGGAGACTTCTGCTTGATGTACATATCACACGATCCTTACTTAACAAAAGACTCCGCTTGAAGAATGGGTTTCGAGCATGTTTCAGGAAATGTCTACGATCTGTGACCAAATAGTGTTTGTTCCCATATTTAGATACATCTGTGAGACTCTTTCCATATATAGAGTTTGATACGAGTTTGAAAGCCTTTTTTTTTATCGCGCATTTGGTACTGGCACGTTCACGAACATTGGTTTCAATGAAGTCTTTAAGGTAGGTCTCCTGCTCGAATTCGTAGATGTCGTGAACTTTAGCTACTTCTAATCCAATGCGCATGAGCAACTGTAACAAGCCAGACTAACGAGGTAGTCTTTCTGAGGAAGGTGAGAAGCAATTAATTTAGTGTTGTTTTTAGGCAGACCGCGACTTTCTTCTGTAAGAATATTCTTACTGTAGGGTGAAATGTGATCCTCGGTAATGCAAGTATGGGAAAGAACTAGACAGTTCATCTGTATACCTAGCTACCTCAGGTCGGACCTGCAGTGTATCACACAACACCCAATATCCTTGGACCCATCACATGGGATATTCTCCAAGCCTCGCTCTAGCAGGGCATCACGCTCATTGTTGTCAGTTTCCGAATCCCACCACGAGGGAGCAGTTCAGTCATACACGCCCCGTAAAGACTATTAAAATCTAAGTAAATGATGTAGCTACTATCTTCCCCTAGATCTAAGCCTGTATGCTGGTTCTCCACACTCGTGTACTGTCTCTACACACTGGTGAACCCGCCTCGGAGATTCCGACGAAGTAAATCATATAACAATGGATCTGACACAACATCAAGTTCAACTTTCGATTTAAGCAAGAATGCATCCCAAGCAAATGAGGTAAAGAAATGTAGTGGGAAATGTCTAATTTGTAGATAGCAAGCATGGTATCTCGCCAGACTGTGAACACATCAGCTAGCAAACCTGTGTCCACTTTGAGGTAAAGGAGCAGATACTCCCCTATGTTGCGACATTTAGCCAAATCAAAAATTCTAAGGCTTGTTTATAATCTTTTTCTGACAACTCTTCGTCTTTTAGTGTATTGTAAAACTTACCGAGAAGGAAGGTGTGGTTCATCTAACACAGACATAGAGGATAAATAATCATAGCAGAATGATTGTTTACCCTTGAGCAGTTTTGGGATGGCCGCTTTATTTACACCTTTTAACATAGCCAAAGTGAATGTGGTAGGTTTCCCACTATCAATATGATCCTTGGCTATTCTTCCTAGCGAGCCGTTGAGAAGGGCTAAACTATCAAAAATCTTAAGTTGTTCACATCAACTTTCATAAATTTAAATCCATCCTTAGCTAATATATCTATTTCACTTCCTGGTCTATCTCTCATCTCGTTTAGGATTACTCCTAAATCATAGGAAGCGTTGTGGAAAAAGTGTATAGGAACTTGTATGAATTTATACACTGCAAATTACATCTATCACAGTAAGCTGCTTGATAATTGTGGAATCTTACTGTGTGGTCGTGATGCCTGACTTTGATTACATCTTCTCCGTTAAAAGGTTCATCACAAGTTCACAGGCAGTTTTTGTCTCAAATATTGCCTGCTGTTGCTGGGACATGTGAAGTTCATAGGATACTAACCCCTTCTTGATTCTAGCCCATGACGCTTCTAGCGTGGTTACAAAGTTATTGACCGCATCTTTACCCAAATAAGTGTCATTCTCAACAATATTCATCTGTCTGTCAATATGATGTACGCATACGCCACTGCGTTGTGACGTGATTCTATCATTCCCTTAGGGTTCGAGCGGTCTAACATTCACTCAAAGTCATAAAAGCACATGTGACTAGGACCATATCCACGTCCATTGTTACGGAAAGTAATCTTCCACTCTGGTGGGTAAAATTTGAGAGTCTGATGTACTTTGCATGTACTTTCATGACTCTGCATGGACCTGGTGGGAGTGATATCATACAACAATGACAAAAGCTGTGATGACTTGGGATTAGATCTCCATGATCTCGCATATTACGTACATATTGGTTAAATAATTAATTAATACTAAGTGTTGAGCTTCCAACATCAGCAATGGTATGACATCTGTATATCCCCCTCTTCCCTTCCTAGCTAATGTAATGTAGTGTCGTTGTCGTCTAGCATTTTCATCTCTTTCTAGTGAATAGATGAATATACTGACTTTATTAATTTTCTCTACCTTGTGAATATCCTCAAACGTCACTGCAGAATTGACATCTGCTGGCCAATTAATGTGTCTGAGACACCAACTAGCATTCACAAATCTAGCCAGATATTATCTAAACGCATCCCCTTAGCTAAACATTTATAAGCAGCAACACACTGCATAAGGCAAATATCAGCTTCTCCCTCTGGATTGAAAACCATTTTTTTACGCAACCTTCAGGATAGTCTACATGAGAGCCTAATCTTATCGGGTGTTCAATCTGACCACAGTTAATGTAAAACCCGGTGAGCCGCTCAACCAAGACATTGGACTCTCTCTTCCAGGTACTGGGATATTTTCCCTGTCAATTCGTCAGCCCAAAAATCAATAAGTGTATCTACTTCCTCTAGAGTTACTGTTCGCCCCTCACCTCGTATGGGAAAGCCATCGTTATTTATAGGATCCAATAGATTCTCCTCCTCCTCTCCGTTTTGTTGTACATTTAAATTCCGCACAATTAGAGTGATGTCTGGGTAAATTAGGAGGGATGGGTGTTGTGGGGAGAAAAGGGATCGAATTTCATTAATGAAAAATTCACTGTATGTTCTCAGATAGAGTCCTGGGAGGTGTTAACATGTTCTGGTATGGAGAATGAAAGCCGAACATAGCCGCCATTATAGTTATCAATTCGATCCAGCAGCTGAGGTTGAATTTCTAGGGAGGTGGAGGAGAGGGCGAGAGAGGTGGTGGGGGTGATGGGAGAGGGCTAGGGGGGTTGGGGGTGGTTATAGTCCCCCTCCGAGATGAATGGGCGACACTGCACGGTCAGCTATTACGCCAGACGGTGCTAACCAGTCAGAATTGACAGACGCTGAAGAGTCAAGGTCAAGGTCTGCTGAGCTGTCGTCTGAGTCAAGGCTATTCTCACGGACTGTGATGCTGTTGTTAACGGTAGTGTTCTCACCACTGCTGCTGCTGCTGCTGCTGTACCTGTCGCTGATTGATTGGGGTATGGGGCTGGGGGAGGAAGGGGGAATTGAGTGAGCGCGTGAACAACCCCTCCCCTCCCTGTGAGCCGAGGACTGAGAGCCGCGAAAGGGTAATGTCCGCTCTGCTGAGTTGGGTCTGTCACTCTCAACGCTGCTGGATACCAAATCTATGCATAGCGGTGTAGTATCTGTAAAAAAAAGAAAAACATATTATCTCTAGAAAGAATGAAAGCATATATATATATATATTAAGGTGAGGAACAGACTAGTGGGAATTAATATGTTTAGGAAATAGACTGAAATAAGACAGATTACTTACTTATGTCCCGGTGTGGAGGTTGAGCAGGAGTGAGGCTATGAATCCTTAACGTTGTGTTAACTGGCGTGATAATGTCTCGTAGCCCTCAATCTGGCGGTGCTGCCGCCCTTGTTGAAGGGGCGGGGGATGCTCGCGAGTGACATCAGCTCTCCTTAGGCTCAGTGTGGGACAGATGGATACCGACTCGATGACGGTCTATCTGTTCACTCCGTCGATTGAGGTACGGATTATAACCTGAATTGAAACAAAATGATATTCAGCATGGGTGAATGGGGAAAATATGTTTATTATGCATGTGTGTTTGCTTGCAACTGGATGTAATACAGGTAAGAGAAAGTATATTTATACATGATTCCTATGTTTATGAGAAGTTTCATTCCGACGATGACCTCCTCGAGGGGCAGGTGAGCAATAAGGACATTCACGGTTTTGTAAACTGAAATTGAAAAAGAACATATTTAGCTGTGTGGAATGTAAATAGCCCGAATGAGTAATTATTCTCACACTATAAGAGAGAGATAATAGTTGACACATGCGATATTTCACCTGTGGATGCCATAAAATGAACTGTGGAATATTAAATAAGAATAACACTCACGGTTATCACAGAAAATCTGCTGACATCGCTTGCATTTAATGTCGTAATGGCCTAGGGGTGGTTTTTCACAGCTTGTGCACTGAAGACGACATAGTTGATTTGGTGATGGAATATAGAACACACCGCATTTCATGCAGGCTGTTAAGGTTCATCTTTCCATGATGCGGAGCTGTATGGCGTGTGTGTAGCGAATGAAGACTCGCAGTAAACTAACGTCGCGTTTGTGTGTGAGGGGAGGGAAACGATCCCGGTCAAATGAGAAGTGATTGATGGTGGGCAGGTGAGGGCCAGCTGGCGGAAGTAAGAACAACGCCCCTCCTTAACGAATCCGCAGTGATGGGAGAGCCCTGCTGGAGTGAACATCTCCCAGACCCTCTGAAGACTTTGACAAACGATTAAGGCTAATGGACCACATCCACCCCTGGTGCGGCTCCCAACACAACCCAGTCTGTCACCTATACAGCACCCGTGCATTGTTACATAAAACAAACCTTCTCAGCCAACTGCTACGTCTTAAGAGACTCTGCTCTCTCTCTCTCTCCTACCCTCCTAACACTTCCTGCCATGTATGCGCAACTATTCTCCTCATGGACTGTCACCAAACACACCTGCTTACCTCGAAGAAAAATAATGGCTGTCAAAAACCTCAAACCCATTTCCACCCTCGCTTTTAACCACAATGACCCTAAACACTCTCCCGCCGAGGGGAAGCTCCCCTCACCCCTCACTCACCTCCACCCCACCCCAACAACATATGTTGGGACCCCTCACACCTACACACAACCTCTACATAGCAATACATACTCTCATCTTTAAACAAAATATTATCTACACACAGGATTAACTCTACGGTAAACAAACATACATATTCAACTACTATTATCCTCATATTCTCATATTCCATACTATACCACATACCACATAGCCCTACACACTCTCCTACCCCCACACAACATGACCCCCCCCATCTTTCCTGACCGCATACCAAACACCGGACGCTCACACGCGTCCGACACGCCCAACATCCGGGAAAATTCCTCTACAACCCTATGTGGCCACATACCTTTGACCCACATGGACAGCTGGCTCTAATAGAGCCACCTGACAGCTGGTGCACGCGGTTCTAGTCGCACTTTTCACTACTCGTGGGATCGGATGCGCCCCGGCGTACCCGTGAAGGGTGAATTGCGAAGCCAGGAAAGGCGAAACGCCAAGCCAAAACGCGAAACGAGTGACGCCAAGCACTAGAAACTAATATGCCACACGGCAAAGAAAGGCACAAAGGGAGAGGCAGAAGCACATAATATAACAGGGCAAACAAACGCCAGAAGGGCACATAGCATGTCATAGAGCAAATACACAGGAAATCAGAGCACTACTTGCCCGGGAACCTGGACCGAGGGAACCAGGACATTGAACGCCTCCCAGAACACCCATTGCAAAGGGTCCCGTCCACCCACCGGGGACGCCATAACATCCGTAACCTGGGCAACAAACACCTGCAAACAGGGGACCCAGATGGTAGTACTCATGAGGCGAGAAGTCGCTACTCGCCCCCACAGGAAGGGAACTTGCCCACCATGAAAGTACTACGGTCCGTCAGACAGCAGTAACTCGGCAATCGCCGACCAGTGACCCGGCGGCATCACAGACGCCGGCAACACGTCCCCCCAGGACCCCAATGCGCACCTGCACCACAGGGGTACCCGCGGCCCCGGGCAAACCACCAGGACGACAGCAGGGAACTCGGACGGCGCGCATCCTTCCGTAACGTCACCACCAGGCCACACCCAGCACCAGAGTCCACACCATCTCCGGCAGCGGAAGCCCACCACCCCCCACTGCAATTTTATTGGAGGTGTTGTGGTTTCTGTTCTAGGTTCTGGATTATACCAACGGTCCAAGTGTCTTCTTATAGCAGCGTTTATTTTCCGCGTTGCTATATCCAACGCGGAAATAAACGCGAAATAAATAAATGGATATAGCAACGCGAAATAAACGCTGCGATAAGAAGACACTTGGACCGTTGGTATAATCCAGAACCTAGAACAGAAACCACAACACCTCCAATAAAATTATATTACAAATCAACCATGCACAGTGAACATATAAAGAGGAAAGAATAATGAAATAAATAATCCGTAAAGGAGTAAAAAGCACTACTCCTAACCAAAACATAAACCTGATAATATTCTACAAAACCAAGAAGACTTCCGAACTCCTTATCATAAACAGCCCGAAGCCGACGGAGAACCCTCTACAGCAGTCAAGCGTTGTATACATGTACACTTGCCCCCATGAAGGATGTAACCTTCAATCTAAGTACATAGGTATGACGTCGACCAAGCTGACGAGGCGTTTGACATGCCATCTTCAATCCGGTGCCCCTAGGAATCACATGACACAAGCCCATGACATCACTCTAACAAGAGAAATGTTGAAAAAGAATACCTGCATAATAGACAAAACCCAAGATGCAAGAAGATTACAAATTCTTGAGGCAATTCACATAAGAATAGAACAACCTACCATGAACACCCAAATCACGGAACTATTTACTCTACCCACCATGAGAGTAAGGACAAGACCAGAACATAACGATGCCAACACAGAAGACAATGTCCAACATAACAGGCCAATTACACTGGATTAATCTTTGTGTTTAGATAGGAGCTGCCTCGTATGGGCCAATACGCCTTCTGCAGTTACCTCTATGTTTCACCTCACATTTATCCCTTATGTATCCCCCCCATGTTTTCACCTTTATTGTATTATCACCTGACCCAGTGCGGGTATAAAATCAACCAGCATTGTAAGATCTGTTCACTTGAGAATGAACCATGGAGGTTCAAAACGTTGTGCAAACTGTATAAATAAGTGTAATACACTCTATAGTAAAATCACTTCTTTTTTCACCTTAAAAGTACGAAAATTAGTTTTGGAGAACTCCTATTCCAACTAAGCCCTGATGCTAAGAAAATAATAAATACAGAATATGCGGTCATATTCAATGAAACATATATATATCTATATATATATATATATATATATATATATATATATATATATATGTCGTACCTAGTAGCCAGAACGCAGTTCTCAGCCTACTATGCAAGGCCCGATATTTGCCTAATAAGCCAAGTTTTCATTAATTAATTGTTTTTCGACAACCTAACCTACCTAACCTAACCTAACCTAACTTTTTCGGCTACCTTACCTAACCTAACCTATAAAGATAGGTTAGGTTAGGTTAGGTAGGGTTGGTTAGGTTCGGTCATATATCTACGTTAATTTTAACTCAAATAAAAAAAAATTGACCTCATACATAATGAAAGGGTTAGCTTTATCATTTCATAAGAAAAAAAGTAGAGAAAATATATTAATTCAGGAAAACTTGGCTTATTAGGCAAATCGGGCCTTGCATAGTAGGCTGAGAAGTGAGTTCTGGCTACTAGGTACGACATATATATATATATATATATATATATATATATATATATATATATATATATATATATATATAATATATATATTATATATATATATATATATAACATTTAACATAGGACCTATTTCCTAAGGTGTGCTCCCTCCTTCGACAGCCCAAAATTAACAGAATATGACACACTCCTAAGGTCAATATGTCGTACCTAGTAGCCAGAACGCACTTGTCAGCCTACTATGCAAGGCCCGATTTGCCTAATAAGCCAAGTTTTCCTGAATTAATATATTTTCTTCGAACAAGCCTGAATGGTCCTGGGGACCATGCAGGCTTGTTCGCATATATATATATATATATATATATATATATATATATATATAATATATATATATATATATATATATATATATAATATATAAATATATATTTATATATATATGTCGTACCTAGTAGCCAGAACGCACTTCTCAGCCTACTATGCAATGCCCGATTTGCCTAATAAGCCAAGTTTTCCTGAATTAATATATTTTCTCAAATTTTTTTCTTATGAAATAATAAAGCTACCCATTTCATTATGTATGAGGTCAATTTTTTTTTATTGGAGTTAAAATTAACGTAGATATATGACCAAACCTAACCAACCCTACCTAACCTAACCAAACCTATCTTTATAGGTTAGGTTAGGTTAGGTAGCCAAAAAAGTTAGGTTAGGTTAGGTTAGGTAGGTTAGGTAGTCGAAAAACAATTAATTCATGAAAACTTGCCTTATTAGGCAAATTGGGCCTTGCATAGTAGGCTGAGAAGTGTGTTCTGGCTACTAGGTACGACATATATATATATATATATATATATATACATATATATATATATAT